>NW_008340872.1:236547-242243 GCF_000622305.1 Nannospalax galili | reverse complement strand
GGCTGTTGGATCCCCTGGGACTGGAGTTATAGACAGTTGTTAGCTGCCATGTGGGTGCTGGGATTCGAACCCAGGTCTTCTGCAAGAACAACCAGTGTTCTTAACCACTGAGCCATCTCTCCAGCCCCCCAATTTCCTTTTTTAATATTTTATTTTTATTTTATGTGTATGAATGTATTTCCTGCATGTGTGTAAGTGTACCCGTGTTATGCAATACCCACAGAGGTCAGAAGAAGGCATCAGATTCCCCTGGAGCTATAGTTACGGATTGTTGTGAATCGCCGTGTGGGTGCTGGAAATTGAACCTGGGTCCTCTGCAAGAGCAACCAGTGCTATTAACCGCTGAGCCACCTCTCCCGCCCTCTCCCCGAAATTCATTCGGGGGGGGGATAATTTTTTAAAATTTATTTTTATTTATTATTTTATGTGAAGTGAGTGTATTGTCTGCATGTGTGTCAAGTGCACCTGTATCGTGCAGTGCCTGCAGAGGCCAGAAGAGGGTGTCGGATCCTCTGGAACTGGAGTTACAGATGGTTGTAGCCATCATGTGGGTGCTGGGACTTGAATCCGGGTTTTTGCAAACAGCCAGTGCTCTTAACCACTGAGCCATCTCTCCAGCCCTTATTTTATGTTTTAAGTCCTGTATGTTAGGGTCTTTTTTTGCCTTGGGCCACTTACAGTCTCTGTTGTACATTTATTTTATTCATAACCTTTAGAAATATTAAACCAGGGTCACGGTGAGGAGATGGCTCAGTTGGTAATGCACATGCCACACAAGCATAAAGATCCCTGGCACCCAGGTAGAAGCTGGTAGTATATGTCTCTAACTAGTGCTGGGGAGGCTGAGACAGATGTATCCCAGAAGCTCATTGGCAGCCATCTAGTCATATGGGCAAGCTCCAGGTTTAGTGAGAAATCCCCTCTCAAAAAGTTTGGTGGAATTGGGCATAGTGGTGTACGCTTTTAATCCAGCACTCAGGAAGCAGAGGCAGGCGGATCTCTGAGATTGAGGCCAGAGAGGCCAGCTTGTTCTACATAGCAAGTTCCAGGCCAAGTGGCACTGCAGGGAGACCCTGTCTCAATAAATGAAAAACAAACAAAAATATAGTGGAGAGTAACTGAGGAAGACACCCAACACTGGCTCCTCTCTTCCACAGCTGGAGTACAAATAATATACACACACACCCCTCAAAAAATAGTGAGATAGATAGAAATCGAAGAGCATCCTTAGCCTCTTTACAGGCTAGATTGGTTCATTGCTCCTTTGTCCATCCCTGATTAGCACAGGGAATTTCATGCTTAGGATACTTCTCAGTGTTTTCAAGGATAAGAGGAAAAGAAATTATATACCTATATATACATACATATACATGTCTTGTGTTTTGTGCATGTTACATTAAAATGATTTCTGTTTTGTTTTTGTTTTTGTTTTTTTGCCTTTTTGAGACAGGGTCTCCCTGTAGCCTTAACTGGCTTGGAACTCGCTGTGTAGATCAGGCTGGCCTGGAAATCACAGAAATCCACTTGCCTCTGCCTTCCAAGTGCTGGGATTAAAGGTGTGCGCCACCACGTGGTTAAAATGATTTCTTTAAGGTCCATTTTTTACCCCCAACAGATAAATGTTGACCTGTTGTTTCGGACACCTCCTATTCCAAATCAAAGCTTTTCTTCTGTGAAGGAAAGTGTACCAAGAGCACATCTTCCAGAAGTGGGGAGTTCCTTTGCAACAAGGCTCATAAATAACCATCGAGTTTCACCTCAGTCTGAACCTGAGAGCAACAGGTTAGTAGTGGTTAAGATGTTTTACCATTTGTGGAGGAGTGAGTGGAGTTTCACGTGACATTTCCATGGTGATAATGCAGTTCTAAGAAATTAGTTCACAGGAATGTAAAACGTTTTATGAGCACATTGCTTTCCTCTTCTCTTCTTCAACCCATTGAAATTAGCTAAAAAAAGATTAACTGAGCCAGGTATCACAGCATACACTGGTCACCTTGGCACTCAGGAGGTGGAGGCAGGTGGATCAGGAGTTCAAGCTCATCTTCAGTGCTATATAAAGGGTTCTAGGCCTGTCTGGAATACATGAGACTCAAAAAAAAAGCCACCCAAATTTTATTTACATATGTTATAGTTTTTATGTTATGGTATAGTGTGGTTTGATCAGCTTGTTATCACTTAGGTGGGTTTGGTTGCATAGGACTATAATCCCAGCTACTTGGAAGTCTGAGCCAAAAGGGTCATTAGTTCAAGGCCTGCTGGGGCTACAGAGTTGAGAGGTCTAGGCAAGGCTGGATAACTTGTCTCAACGTAAGAAGAATAAGAGACCTAGGGCTGCAGCTCAGTGTTAGGAGTACCTGCCTAGCATGCATGGGATCTTGGGTTTGATGCCTCAGCACCACATAAAGCTGGGCATGGTAGCCCACACTGGTAATCCCAGGGAAAATGAAACAATGTGCGAGGAAGATGTCGGGTGTCTTGCTCTATCCCTCCCCGCCTTACTGACTTGAGACAAGGTTTTTCGCTGAACCTGAAGTTTGCTGTCTAGCTGTCAAGTGAAGTGCCTGCAGTCTACCTTTCTCCACCCCAGTGTTGGGGTTGTAGATATATGCTCAGCTTTTTTACATGGGTACTAGGGATTTGAACTCAAGGCCTCATTCCTGCACAGCAAACACTCTTACCCAATAAGTTATCTCTCCAGCCCCAAGTCAAAATTTAATTCAGGGAGAATTGTTTTATATGAAATGATAGGGAAATAAAGCTTCATGGCTTTTCTTTGAACTGTTGGCAGAAATTATGATGGCCAGATAAAAAGATAAGTGCTATTTCCTCATGATCACTGGAAAGGGTCTGTGTGTCTGACTTCCCATTTGTGTTATTGCTTCCAGTGCTTGAAGGCCATATAGGAAGCAATGATTGTCAGTAGAGACAACTGATCTTTAAAGGGCTCTCAATAGTCAATTATTTCCTGCTCTGTAAAAGGAGGAAGTAATTTACATCATTAATTCAATGAAAGTACTGAAAAGTGTTATTTTTTCAAAATAAAGATGAACATTTCTTAGAGTTTCAAAATAATTTTTTAAGATTATTAAAGTAGTGCATTTGTTAGAGGGGTTACTTCAAAGTTCTGGTTTGAATTGTGAAATTCCTGCATAGGCTCATGTGTTTAAACAGTTGGTTCCCAATGGCACTGTTTTGGAAGGTTGTGGAACCTTTAGGAAGTGATGTCTCACTAGAGGAAGTGGATAGCTGTGAGGTACGCCTTGAGGTTTTTGTAGCCTGGCCCATCTCTTGCCTTCTCTGTGGCCTGCTCTGCCAAGCAGTATCTATGGAGTCCTAGCTGCAAACTCCAGGCTCCCTGGAGCCTTCTGCTGCCGTGTTTTCCCTGCCATGATAACATGTACCTTCAAATTGTGAGCCAAGTGAGCTTTTGTCACTGAATTGCTTTTGTGGGGTATTTTATCACAGCAACAAGAAAAGTAATATAGGATATACTTTGTCATGCCCATGTTTTAATCATCTCACATTTTATTTATAAAATTTCTTCCAGCCTGAAACGGAGACTTTGTACTCGTTCATCAATTTTGAATGCAAAGAATCGAAGAATAAGTAATCCTGCATTTGAAAATTCATCGTACAAAAATGATGATGATGAAGATGTCATCATCTTAGAAGAAAATAGTACTCCTAAACCCTCAGTAGACCTTGATATTGAAGTTAAATCAGAACAGAGTCACATTGAACAAAGTAGTGTTCAGGTTGAACTTACAGGCAATACTGAACCTTGTGGCCAGACTAGTTCAACAAGCACCTCAACATCCAGGTGTGATCAGGGCACCTCTGCTTCCACTCAGACTGAAGCACCAAGTTTAATTGTTAAAAAGGAAGAAGCTATTGAAGATGAGATAGGTGCAGCAAATGGTACAGCAATACTGTCCTCCAGTGTAGATGCTGAGGCAAAGATACAGGAAACTCGGGAAGCCTTGGAAAAGTCTGCAGATGATGTTGGCTGTCAATTACAGCAACTGAAAAATGAGCTACTTCTAGTCACACAAGAAAAAGATAATTATAAGAGGCAGTGCCATACGTTTACTGATCAAATCAGAGTGTTGCAACAAAAGATACTAGAGATGAATGACAAATATGTGAAGAAGGAAACGTGCCACCAATCTACTGAAACTGATGCTGTATTTTTACTTGAAAGTGTTAATGGTAAATCTGAAAGTCCAGACCATGTAGGATCTCAGTATCAGCAAGCTTTGGAGGAAATAGAAAGGCTCAAGAAACAATGTAGTGCTCTGCAACACGTGAAGGCTGAATGCAGCCAGTGTTGTAGCAGTGAGAGTAAAAGTGAAATGGATGACATGGCTGTGCAGCTTGATGACGTGTTTAGACAGCTGGACAAATGCATCGTTGAGAGGGACCAGTACAAAAGTGAGGTGAGTCTATCATCTGTCTCAGTTGTGAAAGCCCAGGGCCATGCATACCTTAAAGAACTGTCAGTTGCTAGGTTGGTATACTCTTTTTTTTTTTTTTTTTTTTTTTTTTAAAGTATGTCTTTTTTGAGACAGGGTCTCCCTGTAGCCCCAGCTGGCCTGGAACTCACTATGTAGACCAGGCTGGCCTTGAGCTCACAGAGATCCACCTGCCTCTGCCTCCTGGGTGCTGGTATCAAAGGCGTGCTCTACCACCCATGCCTGGCTGTACGCTTTTCACCTAATAGCAACTGTTTATTGAATGTCTGCTATTCCTTTTGAATTGTAATTGGGGAATAGACTCCCAGAGGCATTGAAGGATATATAGAGGCATTTTTTGTTTTTAAAGATGCCTTAAATAGGGGCTGGTGAAATGCCTCAGTGGACAAAGTACTTGCCATGCAAACATGAGGACCAGAGTTGAGATCCCCAGATCCCCACCACCCACATAAAAGGCAGAGGCATGGGTTCCCTGGGGCAAGCTGGCCAGCTAGACTAGCTGAATTGGCTAGTTACAGGTTCAGAAGGAGATACTGCCTCAGTAGAGTGATCAAGAAAGACCAGATATCAGCCTCTGGCCTCCACATACATAGATGCATACCACACACATTGATATACAAAAAAAAAAAAGTTAATACCCTCTCATCCCAATATTCAGATCATTGTGAGGAAAGATTGTAAGAGCCAGAGGTGGTAAATGAATACACAGAAACTGGTGTTTGGACACCACAGAGTAGTTGTGCATAAGAACCTACAGTACTTGTGGTGGCACACACAACTCCTGTGCAAACCCAAGCTAGACAAAAACCCAGCGTTGATGGGAGAGGTGGGCAAGAAGCCCCAGCCCTAGGTGAGGATCTTTTGGCAGTTGAGAGCTGCTGAGAAAGGGAGAGTCAGTTTTCCTTACTGATGCGTCACCTGGTGACTTGACCCGACTCCAAGGGATAGAGCCACACTCAAGAGCACTTTTGGAACCATAGACTCAATAGGCCTTTAAAATAAAGACATGATAATAGAGGGCATGAAGTGTGTGGGGGTGGGGGTGTCTGAATATGATCAAAATATATTGTATGAAATTCTTGAATCAATAAAAATGCTTTTTAAATATATGTAAAGCCAAGGGTGGTGGTGCATACCTGCAGTCCTAGCACTTAGGAGGTGGAATCAGAAAGATCAGGAGTTCAAGGTCATCCTTTGCTAGCCCAGGCTACATGATTCTCTCTC
>NW_008340872.1:222879-236482 GCF_000622305.1 Nannospalax galili | reverse complement strand
CCCAGACTACATAATTCTCTCTCTCTCCCTCTCTCTCTCTCTCTCTCTCTCTCTCTCTCTCTCTCTCTCTCTGCCCAGGCTACATGATTCTCTCTCTCTCTCTCTCTCTCTCTCTCTCTCTCTCTCACACACACACACACACAAAAACAGAGATTACTAGAAAATAGCAGGAAATAGCTTCTTATGATAAATGTCTTGTAGTGAACAAGGTACTAATATACAGTGAAAAATATTCCCAGTAAGATGGCTCTTCTACAGTCAGAACTTGGCGTGTAATACTAATATACCTCCAACAAGCACATGAGGCAGTCAGTGCTGTATTCCTTACATAGAGGAAAGCCCACAACAGTGGCACCTCCATAGTTCGCAGTGATACAGGCACCTTCTGTGTTGTTGCTTTGTTTCCCAGTGTACAGTGATGATCTGCCTTGCACCTATGCTGCAAGCTATAGCAAACAGCAGTTGATGCTATTTGGTTTAACAGATGCCTAGGAAATGTAGTCGCTGTCAGAGGGGTCTTTTAATTCAGATGGAGAAAACATGGACTGTCAAGAGCTGAGTAGTAGCCAGTGCATGTGTCCTGCTTCAGCTTCATGACATTATTATTATTATTATTATTATTATTATTATTATTATTATTTTTGGTTTTTTTGAGACAGGGGTCTCCCTGTAGCCCCAGCTGCCCTGGAACTCACTATGTAGACCAGGCTGGCCTTGAACTCACAGAGATCTGCCTGTGTCTGCCTCATGAGTGCTGGGATTAAAGGCGTGTGCCACCACGCCCGGCATCGTGACATTCTTTTACAATTTATTCTAGGGTGTATTATTTTTCTGTGGCATTTCAAGGGATTTCCCTGTTAAGAAGAATTGGAAAGCACAGTGTAGTGTTGCTCTGCCCTCTGCTGGAGACAATGCTGCCTTTAACTGCATAGTCACACTCTTGATAGGTTATCTTGAGAGCTACATGACAAAATATGAAACAACCATTACAAGCCCGGTGTCGTAACATAATATTAAGTGCATGAAATGAGAGTTGCTGTGACTTCAGTATAATTTAGTCATTAACGTCTATTTCACTTTCTAGGTACCACTTAAATTTTGTCGGGGGTGGAGGGGTAATTAACGTTTCTTTTCTCTCAGTGTAAAAAGATATAGAAATGAACCTAAATAAAGGACGCTTTGTTAGTGGGAAGCTGTTGGAGGCTGAGACTAGCTCAGTAATACTTTTCCTAGCAAAGGCAAGGTCCTGGATTCAGTCTCCAGCACTGAGAGGAAAAAAAAGAATATTATTGGGATATTGTGTGTATATTTTGATACCTAGTACTTATATCAAGGTGATTCTCTACATTTCTTAGCTTAAATTCATTTTTTAAATTCTACACTTAAAATATTTATTTATATTTTTGTCAGGTTCAGTTATTGGAAGTGGAAAAATCACACCTTCATTCTCAGTGTGAAGAGCTCAAAACTGAAATTGAACAGTTGAAATCTACAAGTCAGCAGATAGGAGCAGATGTTTCTACTTCAAGTAATATTGAGGAGTCTGTGAATTACCTGGATGGGGAAAGGTAATGCTGACTGAGGCTTTTGCTGCGCTGCATGTGTGGGTAGCACATTGGTCATCTCTTAGCATACCTGCAGTGGTGCAGTTCTGTCAGCAAGTAGTGAGTGTCTCTGTGGGCCCAGAACCCCGCTCTGGTCTGTACTCAGCACTTGTTCAGGTTGCTGTCACCTTAGGCCTATTTAGTCAAACAGGACTGTAGAGGGGCAGAAATGGCGTGGATGATTTCAAAAAAACGAAAACTGGCTGGGTGTGGTGCTGTAAGCCACCACACCTGGGAAGTAGACAGGTGAGATCTAGGCCGGCCTGGCCTACATAGCAAATTTAGGGATAGGGAGACCCTGTCTCAAAAAGACAAAAAAAAGTAAAGAAAACTGAGCTACATCTTTCAAGATGGGGTGAATTTGGCCATGACTATGACATGCCTCATTAAAAATGGCCCTGGGACATATTTTTAGCACTCCCTGTTTTATCTCTTTAGGCTTGGGGTTCTGTTTAGTTTGGAGGCTTTTTATTGATAATGGTGGTGATGGGGCTTTTGTTGTTTGAGAAGAGGGTCTTGACTACATAGCTGAGGCTGGCCTGAACCCCCTAATCTTTTAGCTTAAGTTTTCAAACTATTTCATTAAGCATGTTTATGGACATAGACAAGACTAAGTAAATAGTACATATATTCTTTGACCAAGGGTCAAAAGAAGTCTTGACCAGTGTTTCTGAAAAGTGAGATAAGCGTCTATTAGACTGCTCTTAAAAATGGGCCCTACAGCTGGCTGTGGTGGCTCATGCCTATAATACTAATCCCAGCACTTGGGTGGCCGAAGCAGAGGCAGGCAGATCTCTGTGAGAGGCTGGCTTGCTCTACTTAGTAAGTTGCAGGTCAGCTAGGGCTACATACGAGATCCTGTGTCAAAAACAAAAACAGAAGAAGGCCTGCTGCCATTGGTTGGATTAAACCTGTTCTAAATTCCCAGAGGGTTCTCTCACACACTAAATTTTGTGCAGCATTTTTTTTCCCTCCTTTTTTTCTTTGTGGTTTTTCTTTTTTAAATATTTTTTGACTTTTATGTGTCTGAGTGTTATGCTTGCATATAGGTAAGTGCACCCATGTCATGCAGTGCCCATGGAGGACAGAAGAGGCTGTCGGATCCCCTGGAACTGGAGTTACGGGCAGTTCTTAGCTGCCATGTGGGTGCTGGGATTCAAACCCGGGTCTTCTGCAAGAACCAGCGTTCTTAACCCCCAGGCCATCTCTCCAGCCCCTGTTGTTGTTGTTGTTTTTTTTTTTAATATTTTATTATTTTTATTTTATGTTTATATGTGTGTTCTCTGCATGTAGGCAAACACACCCATGTCAAGCAGAGGACAGAAGAGGCTGTCGGGTCCCCTGGAACTGGAGTTACGGACAGTTCTTAGCTCCATGTGGGTGCTGGGATTCAAACCCGGGTCTTCTGCAAGAACCAGCGTTCTTAACCCCCAGGCCATCTCTCCAGCCCCTCTTTGTGGTGTTTTGAGCTAGCCTCATATTCTGTAGCTCAGCTGTCCTTGAAGTGATGGTGTTCCTTTGTCTCCACCTCCCTAGTGCAAGAATTACAGCTATGAACCCCATAACCAGCAAGGAATTTTTTTTGGCTCAGTGCTTTCCCAGTGTGATTCCATTCTGCATGTGGGCAGTGACACTTGACATGTGGCTAGTCTGAATGCACGTTTGCTTTAGGTGGAAAATGTGCACTGGCATGCATTGGTGGAAGAAGAAAAAAATACGGGACTGGAGAGATAGGTCAGAAGTTAAGAGCACTTGGTGATTTTATAGAGGACCAGGGTTCAGTTCCTAGGACTCACTTGTGGTTCACAACTGTAACTCCAGTTCCAGAACATCTGATGGCCAGCTTCTGGTCTCTGAGCACCAGGCATGTACATGACACATGCATGCTTGCATACAGACAAGATAGTCAAATACATAAAGTAAAAATTTGAAAAAAATACCTAAAATGCTTCATTAAAAACAGTTTATTAGCTTGGCATGGTGGTGCACGCCTTTAATCCCAGCACTGGGGAGGCAGAGGCAGGCGGATGTCTGTGAGTTCAAGGCCAGCGTGGTCTACATAGTGAGTTCTAGGACAGCTGGGGCTACAGGGAGACACTGTCTTAAAAAAAGACCAAAAACAAACAAACAAAAAAAACCAGTTTATTTTGATTATATGTAAAGATGAATGAATTCAGTTTCCGGACTTTTCTTTTAGGCAGTGTCTCACTATTATCCCAGGCTTGCCTCAAACCCCTGGTACTCTTCCCTCAGCTTCTCAGATCCTGGATTTGAGGGCGTGTGCCACCTCTTCTTCCTTCCTTTTTCAATATGGCTATTGAAATATTTAAAATAGAATGTAAAACTAGCATTATTTTTCTTGGAGAGTGCCAATAGGCATTTGAAAATAGGAGTCCAAAACCAGGTATAATGATAATACCTGGAATACTAGCACTTTGGAGAGGGAGGAAGGAGGATCATGATTTCAGGGCCAGCCTGGGCTATGCTGTCTCAAAGGGGTAAAAATGCATCTATTTGTTATGTTCTGTAACAGCAGGAAGTAGCCAGAGACCATCAAGACTGGGTCGGGGGTAGTGGGTTAGAGGACTGTACTAATTACTTGTCTGCTTTTCATATAAGTTAAGGCCTTGATTATATTAAAGGGTGTATCCCTCATAGAAACAGGGTCATTGTAACTTCTAGACTACAAAGATGTAATTTGGTTTTGGGTTCCTCATTGAAAAGGAAAAAGCAGGTCATGGGAAAAATGGCTGACCTGGAAATGAGAAAGAGTTTACCACAGGTCCAGTGGAATCTTATAAAATATACAAAACGCCGGGCGTGGTGGCGCACACCTTTAGTCCCAGCACTCAGGAGGCAGAGGCAGGTGGATCTCTGTGAGTTCAAGGCCAGCCTGGTCTACATAGTGAGTTCCAGGACAGCCTGTCTCAAAAAGACCAAAAAATAAAATACACAAAACAAATAGGCCTTATCGGTATAGTGTCTCACACTTGTAATACTAACAAACCAGAGAATTCCTGTGAGTGTGGAGCCAGCTTGGGCTACAGAGAGACCCTATCTCAAAACACCAAAAAGATGTGTTGAGGGTAGAGGGGTGCCCAAGCACATTTTTCTGCTTTGCCAACCAAAGATGAGCATTTTGATAGGGGTGCACAGATGTGTAACCCAGGGCTTCATACATGCTAGGCAGGCCCTCTTACTGAGAGCTTATATTCCTAACTCTGGAATTTCTGAGGATGGAATGTTGACATTCATAAACTTGGATGGATTCATATTTCCATAATACAGAGTTTCCCAATATCTTCAGCCAAACAGTGTTCTCTTTAATGCATGACCTTGAGCATGTAATAGTGGTGTCCTAGTTTGATTTCTGTTGCTTTCATAAAACACTTCTGACTAAAAGCAACTTGGGGAAGAAAGTTTATGTGGCTTACACTTCCAGGTTACAATCCATCATTGAGGGAGGTCAGGGCAGGAACCTTGGAGGAATTCTGAAAGCTGAATGGCCACCTTATGCTTAACTAGCTAGGACCACCTACCTGAGGAATGGTGCTGCCCACAGTGAGCTGGGCCCTCCCACATCTATTACTAATCAAGGCAATTCCAGACAGACATGTATACTGGACCAACCTGATTTAGGAAGTTCCTTGCCTGAGGTTCCTTTTCTCAGACTAGGCTGTCAAGTTGACAAAGGTAAGGAGGACAAGTAGATTTTTATTTATTTTTTTGCAGTTTAACAAAGCTTGCTTAACATTATGTAACCCAAAGTTTTGCAAGCAAGCTTTGGACCACAGAATGTTTTTCCTTTTATACACAGACCAAGGAGCAATTCATGTTACTTTCCGCAGAGGAAAGATGGTATTCAGAAGGATGGATTTTTCTTTTAGATAAGTGTTTTCACTAGCCTATTGCTCTTTCTCTAGGTGAGCACAAATTGGAAGTGGTGTCTTCTAATTTGTATATTTTGCTAGTCAAGGTTTTTTCAAGTCTGCAAATTAAAAGTACAAGTAGAAACTAAACTGAGCTACTAGTTTTATGAAACATTCTACTTGGATTCAGTCTGGCATCTAATGATACATCTCCCAAGGGAGGCTTTGCTTTTCATTTAACTCTATAACTGCACAGAGATTTTCATATTTTCACTTAAAATTTTTTTTTGATTTATTTTTATTTTACGTATATGAGTGCTTTGTTAAGTGCACCACATGCATGCATTGTCCATGGAAGCCAGAAGAGGGTGTTGCATCCCCTGGAACTGGAGTTACAGACCATTGTGAGCTGCTGTGTGCGTCCTGGGAATCAAACTGGAATCCTCTGCAAGAGTGGCCAGTGCTCTTAACTGCTGAGCCATCTCTGCAGCCATTTCCACTTTTAAGTTCTGCAGAAGTCATGTGTATTGTAACACACTGCTAATCAGTTCCAATACTTGTCTTTGCAGCCTCAAGCTTCGGTCTCTTCGAGTTAATGTAGGACAGCTGCTTGCTATGATTGTGCCTGATCTGGATCTTCAGCAAGTCAATTATGATGTTGACGTAGTGGATGAGATTTTAGGACAAGTTGTGGAACAAATGAGTGAAATCAGTAGTACTTAACTATATGTTTCATGTGAAGGAAGGAGTGTGTGCTCTGTTCTGGTTGTACAGCTTTCAGAATGTAAAGTTTGGTTTGATAGGTGTGACAGGTGACAGACTGAAAACCATACCTTCCCTGTATTCTATGCATTCAAGTGTCACAGTTACTGTGAACACAAAACTTTTGAAATAACCTGTGAATTGTTGGTATTGAGCAGCTTAGCAGCTAACTTAGGATTCTCTTGAATGTAAATATTTGTATTAAGTCCATACATATTTTTTTATTGCCCTAGAGACTTTGGTGTTTCTCACCAAGAGCTTTTCAGGTTGTTCCTACGGTTTGTGCAATTTTCTGGTTCCCTAAAATGTATTTTTCTCAAAATTGAGGGCTGTGCCATAATGTAAATGGAAATAAATGTTGCTACCTTGATGTCCTTTTCGCTGAGCTGAAGGAAGGTTTGGAAGTAACATAATACTCCAACAAGAGTCTGGTTAGGGGAATTGAACATTAGTGCTTTCTGTAAACTCCTGTCTCCTGGAATAACTTTATGAGAGTAAGCTAAGCAAAACCCAGCTTCATTTTGCCTGGCGTCTTGTGCTGAGATTGCCAGTTGTCAAGCACAAAGTGTTTCCTGGGGAGAGAGAAGATCTTCACTGTAAAGTATTAAAAATATCAAATGACAACCATGTTTACTTTGAAGCCCATTTTTGACTGTTCATTCAGCATGAAGTGGGCACAATAATTATTTGATATTTCTTTTTGTGAAATTTCCTGTACAGATTTTTGTAGGATTACTGCAGGTTAATGTGAGTTGGGGAAGACAGTCTTTCTCAAACAATACTGCATATCTTTTATCATATTATAAGTGTTTTATATCCTAGAGTTAAGCAACAAACTGGCCTGGGATTAGAGTATTACATGCCATAAAATATGCTTTATGGGTCTCATGTTCTGTGCAATCTTGAAAAGAGGTGGCTTTTTATTAAGTGTATATAATTCAGAATATTTTCCACAGCTGAAATGTATGTTATTTTTTCCAAAGCTTTATCATTACTATTTATTTTTACTTTTGTTTCTGAAAACTCAGTGCGTACTCATTTTGTGTGTATGCTTAATTACACATCTGTCTTATATGGTATTGAGTTTTTAAATGTGTATTATCATCTGGAAAAGCTCAAATAAATGAAGTTTGTTCTTATTTGCTTGGTAAAAGTAATTGGAAGTGTATTTTTGGTATGCAACTGATTTTCTGTCTAATTGTAACTGCCTACGATTTAAAATACCTTGTAATAAAAATGTACAATGACAACTCTTCAGACACTTTTAAAGACTTCAGTATTAACCTCAGGTTATTAACTAAAAATGTATGCAGTAGATCCTTAAGCTGATCTTATTTTTACCATACTAATTACGTTATGCTTTGAAGATTAGGACATCCTCAGTAAGTCTGAGCTCATTCTGAGAGAGAGGGGGGTGGAGTGGACAACAAGAAGAAAAAAATTTCTTTGTTATTTTTCAGGTGCTAGGGATTGAACTTAGAGCCCTAGACACTCTACCACTAAACCACATCCTCAACCCAAAAGGTTTTCTTAGTGTGAACCATTTGGTCTTGTCAAAATGCCAACACCTTCTCTAAGTTCCAGAAGTTATGTGGGTATTCTTCACGCCGGAGTTCTTTTGGGAAGTGCTGTTTTCCTTTTGGTTAGTTCTGTGTGTTTGCAGAAATGTGCTTCATTCCGTCATTCTCTGCCATACAGGGAAAATTAATCATAGAATCCCTAAAGAATTTGCTTGCAAAACTGACTCTTTGATTTACATATTTTCAACAATATTTAACAAAATATTGACAAAATAAGAGACTGAAAAGATAGTTAATAAATGTAACCAGAACAGCATGGGCTTTCATGCGATACATGATACTAGATTGCATGACCTTGGTTTTGTTAATAAATTTGTCAAAGGTAGTGTTGCTTTAACATTTATTCCTTTAAAACAAAACAAGTGCAAGAAAGGTGGCCAGGACAGGACAGACTCTTACAGACAGAACCCACTTTAGGTCAGCCAAGGCCATGAGGTCAGTGGAAGCTGAGACTTCTTTTCATAGGAGTGGCATGGCACTTCTGTGTCCTTCCTTTGGACCTCAGGTTCCTCCTGTGCTTCCTGCTGGTGACATGGCCCATGGTCTCAGATGTCTTGATTCTTAATCTTCAGTCCTTGAACCTTTCAGGCATTGTGACACAAGGTTGTCATTTACAAAGTTCGTGTACAAGAACCACACAAAAAATTTGAATCACAAAAGAAATCGATATTTCAAGTAAGTTTACAGTTGTGTATTGAGCTACAAACATACAGCTATTCTTGGGCACACTGGCTGCACCAAAAACTGATCTGTACTGGTGATCCTCACCACTGGGTGCAGAATAGAATCATCTGGGAAGTTCTTAAGACTTTCAAAGTAAGTCTATGTCCGATTATTAAGTCAGTCTTTGGGGCTAGCCCTGGCTAACAGGTTTTGGAGGGGGTTCTTTGTGATAAGGTCTCTCTGTGTAGCTCTGATTGGCCTAGAGCTCATTGGGTAGACCAGTCTGGCTTTGCACTGGTAGAATCACCCACTTCTGTCTTCCAACTGCTGAGATTACAGGTGAATGCCATCAGGCCTGGCAATGAGAGTATTTTTTAATAATTGCCCAGTTAATGCCGAGCCCATTCTCTGTTGTAGCCTCTGTTGAGGAAGGCAGGTAGAGAATGCCCCAGTTGGAAATGTAATAGAAAGATAGTATAAAGGGGATACATGGGCTCCCCAGTGCCTCTGAAGGCAGCCACCAGGGCATTTTGTATGTGGCTCCAGAAATTAGCTGCACCCAGTTACATTCATGTATGTATTCAAGTTGTATCTCAAGTTAAAGGTCCTATGTCATGAAGTTGGTAACATTTCAGTATCCGCGAAGGGCTGGAATTGTACCACCACCAATGAAGTCCCAGCTACCTCTGTGATATGAGTATGCTTCTCCTTCCTATGTTCTTTTCTCTTTTGAGACAGACTCCCTTTAGCCCCAGTTGACCTGGAACTTGCTGTGTAGACTGGGCTGGCTTCGCTCTCAGACAGGTCTAACTGCCTCTGCCTTCTGCCCCCTGCCCCCTCCCTGAGTGCTGGGACTGGGGTTAAAAGCTGGCACCATAGCGTCCGGCCTCTTCTTTACTTTTGCTCTGTTAGGGGTTGGAAACAGCCTTGCAGATGCTGTTTGTCTTTTGACATATGACATATAACAAATACTATGAATGGGGCTGGAGAGATGGCTCAGCAGTTAAGAGCAATGGCTGCTCTTGCAGAGGACCCAGGTTCAGTTCCCAGTGCCTATATGGCTGCTAACAACCATCCATAACTCCAGTTCCGGGGATCTAATGCCCTCTTCTTACTTCCGCAGGCACTGCACAGCATGGGTACACTTAGGTGCAGGCAATACACTCACACACAATTTAAAAATATCAGCCGGGTGTGGTGGCGCACGCCTGTAGTCCCAGCACTTGGGAGGCAGAGGCAGGCAGCTCTCTATGAGTTCAAGGCCAGCCTGGTCTACATAGTTCCAGGACAGCCGGGGCTACAGGGAGACCCTGTCTCAAAAAGACCAAAATATATATATATATATTAAAAATATTTAAAAACAAAAAGTTATTTGTACAGGGACTGGTGATAGATCAGTTGATAAAGTGCTTGCCTTGTAAGCATTAGGACCTGAGTTCAATCTCCAAAACCCATTTAAAAAGAAAGGCCAGGCAACATGCTGGGGAAATGACTCAGCAGTTAAGAGCTCTTAATGTTCTTGAGGACCTGAGTTTGATTCCCAGCACCCACATCAGGCCGCTCACTATACCTGTAGCTCCAGCTCCAGGAGGCTCTGGCCCCTCTGACCTTTGCAGGTACCTGCACTCTATGCCCACACACACATAACTGAAAATAGTAAAAATCTTTTAAGAAAGAAATGCTAGTTGTGGTGTTAAGTAATTATAATCCTGCTTGGCCAGTGAGACATCCTGTCTCAAAAACAACAGAAACCAGAGGAGCTCCTTAAGGAGCTCCAGCTAAGGTTGATCTCTGACCTCTACATAATGTTCACACAAAGTGCATGTACACAAACACACTGACAAAAAGGTATATCAAATCCTTCAGGCTACTGAGCTTTGTTATTCCGGAAGGGTTCTTCATAGAGACTTAGGACCCTCTCGAATCTATTGATTGTTGAGAAGAACAATCAAATTGGCTGACCTTGACCTTGCCAGGGCTTTTAAAAAAATCTTTTAGTTGATTGTGTTGAGCATTTCATACGTGTATATAATGTATTCTGATTACTCTCTCCCTCTCCTACCCTCTCTTAATCTCCCTACCATCCTTGTCCTCATCCCTGTCCTCATTCCTGTCAATCCCTCCCTCAGATTCATAATCTTTGGTTTTGTAACTCATTTAGTTTAACCAGGGCCACCTGTATGAACTATCCATTGAAGCCTGGTGCCGGGGTGGGGGTGGGGGGAGCACCAGTGGTACACAGCTGAAGGCAGTGGTTCCCCCCTTTCCCATTCTATCAGCAAATAGTTCAGCAGTGAAGGGTGGGGCCTTCTGAGCCCCTCCTACCCACACCTGACTTGGCAGGTCTGCCCTGTACAGAGCCAGTTCAGGTACTTGAAGCTGCTGTGAGTTCATGATTGCAATGGCTGTCTTGCCCAGAAGATGACATCTTACAGCCCTTTTCCCTTCCTCTGGCACTTACTCTGTCCGCCCCTCTTCTGGAATGTCCACTGAGCCTTAGAGGGTATGGTAGAAATGTCTTGTTTAGGACTGAACTCCCAGCACCTTATGCACCCAACAAGTCTGCATTTACCACTGCTCACTGGAAGGAGTCTTCTCTGATTAAGGATGAGAGTTGTCTACGGATATAAACCTAAATATTTAGAAGGCAGCTTGAAACTGTCAATTTAGCTAAACGGTATTCATTTCCCCACATGGCCTATGATCTCTCCATGAGTTTTCTGACCAGGTTTACGGTACCAGGTGTGGTTCTCCTCCTGTGGAGCAGGTCTCAGATCCAATCGGTAGCTGGTGATCCCCCTGGCAGCAGTGCTACTGTCGCACAAGTGGGCACACCTTGCCTTTGCCAGCTCTTTTCGTATGCCCATTAGAGTACGTATGTGGGAGGTCATGATGGGTGCGAGCTCCAAGGGCATGGCTGGGATCTGCTGGTTGCACTGCTTCTGTTGGTGTAAGGCACTGTATTTGCAGAACTAGAATTTTCCATGGAGACTCAGAAATTGGTGAGCTCTTCAGGCTTTTCAGAGGTTGCACATTCCTAATAATGAAGTGATGTCTTTACAGGAGTATAAGGCTATGCTCCCTGAGTGGAAACCAGGAAGCTGGTGTCCCATGTCAAAAATATGGATGAAAATGGCTTGGATTTCCTCTTGAAAATGTTAGTAATGAATTCATGGAAAAATGAGAATGAAAACCATTTTTAAAAAAGATTTTATTTTAATTTTATGTGATGAATATATGTGCACCTGTATGTGCAATGCCTGCAGAGGCCAGAAGAGGGCATCAGATCTCCCAGACCTGTGGCTATGAGCTGTCATGTAGGTGCTGGGAATGTCCTCTGCACCAGCAGTCAGTGTTCTTAACCTCTGAGTGATCTGGCCAGTCCCCTGAAAAACCTTTTGATGATTTGGACAATCAGATGATGAAAATGTAACTTTCTATCAGAAAGTTTCTACATGCCAGATCAAGGATGGTGTCTTAGTTTCTTATTGCTGCAAGAAAAACACTGACCAAAACCTGGGGAGGAAAGGGTTTATTTTCTCTTGCATTTCCCAGGTCACAGTTCATCATTGAGGGAAGTCAGGGCAGGAAACTAAATGCAGAAACCTGGAGGTAGGAACTAAAGCACAGACTATGGAGGATCGCTGCTTACTGGCCTCCTTTATTTTTATTTTTATTTTTATTTTTTAAATTTTTTTGGTGTTTTTGAGACAGGGTTTCCCTGTAGCCCCAGCTGGCCTGGAACTCATTATCTAGACCAGGCTGGCCTCGAACTCACAGAGATCCACCTGCCTCTGCCTCCCAAGTGCTGGGATTAAAGGCGTGTGCCACCATGCCCTCCTGGCCTGCTTTCTTAATACAACAGAGGACCAACTGCCCAGGGGTGGCCCTCCGACATCACTTAGCCACCAAGAAAATGCCTGACAGACATGGCCATAAGACAATCCAATGGAGATAATTCCTCAATTGAGATTCCTTCCACCCAGGTGTGTCAGGTTAACAACTAAAGCTATTGAGTACAGATGGTGTCCTAATTTGTTTCTTCATTGCTGTGACAAAATACTCTGACCAATACCAACTTGGGGAGGAAAGGGTTTATTTAGCTCACATCTCCTGGGTCATAGTTCATCAGGGAGCCCAAGGTAGGAACTCTGGGCAGGAACCTGGAGGCAGGAGCTGAAGCACAGGCCATGGAGAAATGCTGCTTACTGGCTTGCTCCCCTGGCCCATGCTCAACCTGCTTTCTTCTTCTTCTTTTTTTATCTTTTTGAGACAGGGTCTCCCTGTAGCCCCAGCTGTCCTGGAACTCACTATGTAGACCAGGCTGGCCTTGACCTCACAGAGATCTGCCTGCCTCTGCCTCCTGAGTGCTGGGATTAAAGGCATGTCCCACCACGCCAGGCCTCAATGTGCTTTCTTATACAACATAGGCCTACCAGCCCAGGGGTGGCACCACCCAGTGGTTTGGGCCCTCCCACATCACTCAACAATCAAGAAAATTCCCCCACAGATATGGTCACAGGCCAGTCCAACAGAGGCAATTCCCCAATTGAGGCTCCCTCAACCCAGGTGTGTCATGTTGACACTAAAGATATAGGCACAGATAGGTAGTTAGATTTTTACTATCAGCTCTATTTCTGTCCTTTTTGCATATTTTTCTTTGTTGCAAAACATATTCTTGAGCTGGAGAGATGGCTCAGAGGTTAAGAGCAGCTGTTGTTGCAGAGGTCTTGGGTTCAGTTCCCAGCACCCACATGGTGGCTAACAGCAGTCAGTAATTCCAGTTCCTTCTGATACACAGAGTGCACATACATACATGCAGTCAAACACTCATACATAGAAAACAAAAAAATCTTTTTAAAAAACCACTCTTTGGGGCTGGAGAGGTGGCTCAGCGGTTAAGAGCACTGACTGCTCTTGCAGAGGGCCTGGGTTCGATTCCCAGCACCCACATGGTGGCTACAAACGGTCCTTAATTCCAGTTCCAGGGGAATCCAAAGCCCTCTTCTGACCTCTGCAGCATTGCATGACACGGGTGCACTCACATACATGCAGGCAATACACTCGTAAAATAAAAATTTAAAAAAACTCCACTCTTTTCATCTTGTATTTCAAAAGGATATCT
>NW_008340872.1:193717-222859 GCF_000622305.1 Nannospalax galili | reverse complement strand
TATACTATATGAAATATTTTTCAATGTAATAAAAATGAAAATAAATTGAACCCGAGAATATTAAGCACATGAAAACAAAATCTGCTATATTGTGAAAAGATACATTGGTTGCTCACATGAAATATTCAAATAATTAATACAAAGGTAATTTAAAATTTTTTTACTTATTAATTTTATTTTATGTGTATGAGTGTATTGCCTGCACGTACGAGTGCACCCGTGTCGTGGAATGCCTCAGAGGTCAGAAGAAGTCTTCAAATTCCCGTGGAACTGGAGTTACAGAAAGTTCATAACCACCGTGTGGGTTCTGGGACTCGAACCCAGGTCCTCTGCAAGAGTAGTCAGTGCTCTTAACTGCTGAGCCATCTCTCCAGCCCCACAGCCAGAGTTCTTAACCGCTGAGCCATCTCTCCAGCCCCACAGCCAGAGTTCTTAACCGCTGAGCCATCTCTCCAGCCCCACAGCCAGAGTTCTTAACCGCTGAGCCATCTCTCCAGCCCCACAGCCAGAGTTCTTAACCGCTGAGCCATCTCTCCAGCCCCACAGCCAGAGTTCTTAACCGCTGAGCCATCTCTCCAGCCCCACAGCCAGAGTTCTTAACCGCTGAGCCATCTCTCCAGCCCCACAGCCAGAGTTCTTAACCGCTGAGCCATCTCTCCAGCCCGATGATGCTCACCTTTAATCCCATCATTTGAGAGGTCAGGGCAACAACACCTCTGTGAGTCTGAGACCAGCCTAGTGTATATAGTGACTTTCAGGCCAGTGAAGGCTACATAGTGAGACTTTGTCTCAAAATAATCAACCAAACAAACAGAAGTATAACTTGGGGCTGTGGGTGTAGCTCAGAGTCCTTGAAGCTCTGGGTCCAGTCCTCAGCACTGTATAAACAAGGCACAGTGGCGCACATCTGCAGTCTCAGCACTGTGGAGGTGGAAGCAGGAGGATCAGAAGTTCCAGGTCATTCTCAGGCTACATAGCATGTTTGAGGCTAGCCTAGGACACACAAGACTCAAAGTGTATCAAAATAATCTATATGAATTTGAATATAATAATTCTTTATAAATGTTAATTTTCATATGCTGGGCTTCAAGAAGAAAGTCAAGACCATAGGAGGCAGTCTAGCTGTTTAAGGATGTTAGAGATACATCAGAGTATTGAGAAGGGTCGTAGACAATGAATTGATTATAGAATTGGAATGGGAGTTGCAATGTGTGATTTCCTATACGCATATTAATTTAGCCCAGGCTGGCCTCAAATTTGCTATGTAGCTGAGGTTGGCCTTGAATTCCTGATCCTCCTGCCTGAGTGCTGTGGTTACTGTCAGGACACCACTCCAGGCTTCTCTCATCGCTAGGAGAGGGCAGAGAAGACAGTTTCTGTTTTATTGACATTTGAAACTCCAGAGGCCACCATAGAACTGGGGGTTCTGAATAGCATTTACCCATGCAGCAACTACTCACTGCATGGCTAAATGCTATTTGAGTAGTTTTGGGTGAGTTCCAATTTGTTTTCCATCTGTCTTATAAAATCCCCCCCTCCCCCGCCCGTCAGTGCTGGAGATTGAACACATGACATTGTGTATATTAGGCAAGGGCTCTACAGCTGAGGTACAGCCCCAGTTCCCTGCCTTTTTTCTTTATTTTTAGAAATATATTATTTTTGTCAGGCGTGGTGGCCCACACCTTCAATCCCAGCACTTGGGAGGCCGAGGCAGGCGGATCTCTGTGAGTTTGAGGCCAATCTGGTCTACATAGTGATAAATTTTTTTTTTTTGAGACAGGGTCTCCCTGGCCTGGATTCGCTATGGAGACCAGGGGGAACTTGAACTGACAGATCTGCCTGCCTCTGTCTCCGGAGTGCTGGGATTAAAGGAGTACGCCCCCACACCCGGCTAAGATTTTTCTTTTTCTTTTCTTTTTTTGTCTTTTTGAGACAGGGTCTCCCTGTAGCCCCAGCTGCCCTGGAATTCACTATGTAGACCAGGCTGGCCTTGAACTCGCAGAGAGCTGCCTGCCTCTGCCTCCCAAGTGCTGGGACTACAGGCATGCGCCGCCACACCCGGCCTTAAGATTTCTTTTTTAACGATGTGTATGTGAGTAGGTCTGTGTAGGTAGATATGTACACAGGTGTGGCTCCTTCTGTTCTGGAGTTCAGGTGGTTGTGAGTCGCTGGTATAGGTGCTGTGAACGGAACTCAGGTTCTCTGCAAGAACTGCTGAGCCACCTCTTCAGCCTTTGTTTCCTTCTCTCTTTCCTTCCTTTTTCTTTCTTTCATGTTTTTGTTTTGAAGGGTCATGTGGCCCAGGCTGGTCTCGAACTCACTAAGTATCTGAGGACGACCCTGAATTTAGGTTTCTCCTGTCGCCACGTCCTGAGTGCTGGGATTACAACGCGGCACTGGGGGTGAAGCCCAGGGCTGTAAGGCAAGCACTCTGTCAACCGAGCCACAGCCCGAGCTCTTCTTTTCAGACTGAATTCTCCGCGGGTACTGCTGATTTGGCTTCGCCCTCCGCTGTGCATGGTAGAAGGTCCGCTGTGCTGTTTGCAAAAGGAGCGCAGCCACCCCGCCGGCCTGGAACCCTGGGAGCGGCAGGGCGGGGCGGGCAGGGCCCCGCCCACCAGGGGGATAACGCCCACGGTGGCCCCGCCCACCAGGAAGCGAGACCCCGCGGTGGCCCCGCCCACCAGCAGAAGGGCACGGTGGTCGCGCCCACCGGGAGGTGGCGCCTTATCGGAGTCCCGCCCCCGCGGAGGCGCGGCCTGCGGCGCGCGGGAAGTGGAGAGCGGCAGCGGCGGGAGGTAGTGGCTCCGCGGACTGCCGGGTCCCTGCAGGTACGGCTCCCGGGTGGATCCCCGGGCCCCGCGCGCTTCCGGGCCGGGCCTGGGCCGCTGGCCGAGATCTGCCGGGCGGCTGGGGCGGGCGGGAGTCGGGTCCATCCCCGGGTTGGGTCCCTGCGCGCCTCTCTCCACGCTCAGCCGGGCCACTATGGCCCTGCGCCGGGGGCCGGGGAAAGATAGGCCGGTCGGGTCCCCCGAGCCCCCTCCCCCTGATCCGCCTCTCCTGGAGGCCCCTTCCCGGGATGGCCCTCTCCCTGGGGGACCTCATCCAGGCCGGATGATGCACTGTGCCGCCCAGCCTTGCGTCTATGTAGACGTTTGACTATTATTTTTCCTTTTTCGTAATCCTAAACTTGGAAGTCAGTGCTTAAGGAAGCATTCTATTAACATGCTCTCCCATTACAGTGCAAGTTATTTTTTTAATATATATTTTATTTATCTTTATTTTATGTGTATGCGTGTTATGCCTGCATGTAGGTAAGTGCACCCACCCGTGTTGTGCAATGCCCGTGGAGGACAGAAGAGGCTGTTGGATCCCCTGGAACTAGAGTTACCGACAGTTGTTAGCTGCCATGTGGGTGCTGGAATTCGAACTCTGGTCTTCTGCAAAAAAACCCAGTGTTCTTAACCGCTGAGCCATCTATCCAGCCCCCTACAGTGCAGTTTTAAGTGGTTCTTGGCTACTAATAAGCAAGCGTTTAAGAATTGCTATTGAATTCATTGCTAACGTTTCCAGCTTCCCTAGGTCTTTGGAAAAGGAACGCCGCTGGAGGAAGGTTTTTGCCCCGTTTAGACCCGGGAGGATGAAAGTGATCACGTGTGAAATAGCCTGGCACAATAAGGAGCCGGTGTACAGCCTGGACTTCCAGCCCACCACGCTGGGGAGGATACACCGACTGGCGTCTGCGGGCGTAGACACTGCTGTCCGGGTAAATGGAGCAGGCATGGGAAGATGGAGTGAAGCCCTACTTGGAGCCAGTTTCCATTATTTTTATTTAAAACTAATGTCAACAATTCCACTTGGTTTGCCATCCAGCCAGAATGCTAATTCTGGCTAGAGAGGTTGGCTTTCTTATTTCACATTCCTGACACTGTTGCAAGTGGATGCCAACATTGTAGAATATGAAACAGAGAAGCCTGGTGGTGCAGGCTTGTAATCCCAGCAATTGAGAGGTAGAGGCTGGAGGATCAGAAGAAAGTTCAAGAGTCTCCTTGGTATATAGTGAGTTTGAGGCTCCTCTGGGCTATGTGATACACTGTTTCAAAAAAGAAAAAAAAAAAGCTAATTGAACAGAATTCCTTTGAGATGTCAATTTGCTCTAGAGAAAAGCAGCTGGAGGAAGAGTTATTTAGTATAAGATGGTAGATGCTCACTGTGTTTCTCTAGTGAATGTTTGGTATTGACAGATCTGGAAAGTGGAAAAAGGACCAGATGGGAAAGCCATTGTGGAGTTCCTGTCCAATCTCACTCGGCATGCCAAAGCTGTCAATGTTGTGCGTTTTTCTCCAACTGGGGAAATTTTAGCATCGGGAGGAGATGGTAAGTATTGTACTTAACAGTCCCTAAAAAACCTGGTCTTAGGTATCTAATGTCTAGTAGTGACATTTGAGGTGGGGGTGGGGCACAGGTCTGTAATCAGAGCACTTGGGAGCCTGTCTGTGACAGAGTCAGCTATGTCTCTTATGTCTCTTAATTCATTGACTTTGGGAATGTTTCTATTGCACTTTGTGTCTGTTTGTAGTAGATTGATTTGTATTGTTTGCCTGTGCTTAAGTGAGATAAAAAAATACAGAAAAGGTAACCCTTATGCTAGTCATAAAAATAATCTAGAAAACGTAAAGTAAAACAGAAATCATTGTATTTGGAGAAAGAGGAAGACACCTGGTTGAGTTTGGTCCTGTTATGTCCAGAATATATGGATATATGGTGTGTGTGTGTGTGTGTGTGTGGTGTACATGCATAGGTGTACATGTATATATGGGAAGTGGTAAGTGGAACGTCTCCTGAGGGAGCCCAGAGGCGTATTTCCTATGACGTGACCGCAGGATAGTGCTTTTACAAAGTCATTTGGCTTTTAAGCCCCAGAAACCTGCTTCTAGGCAGCACATGGAGAGTGTTCATCTGTCAGGGCCTGGCTCATCTCCAACAAGCCCCCAGACAAATGTGTGCAGCTAGATTCCAGTGATTTCTTGCTTCACATTCCCTACATTGTTGCAAGTGGGTGCCAACATTGTAGAGTTAGTTCTGTTTGTCTGTCTCCCATTATTCCTTTAGCTCCTTCCTGAACATCCTAACAAGGAATCAAGTCATGTGGGTGGCTGTGTGGTAAGCATGTAATCAGCATGTGAGAAGTTGCCAGGCTAGGGTCAGGTGAAGGTTTCTGATAGATCCATAATGATATCAGTAGGTAACTGTGGTATGAGATGCACCATGTGCCATGCACCATGCTGAACCTGCTTTATGCAAATTCCTCTATTCCTCACGCAGTAGCACTGTGAGGTGGGTGTGCTTTCATTGTTCTATTTTCCAGTGAGGAGACAAGCATCAAGATACCTGTTGACTTGTTGAGGTTCCATAGGCAAAATTTGCAAATCCTTGCATGGGGTGGTTCACTCTTTCTTTCTTGTTTTGGGAGGGGGAGGTAAAGATTTGTCTATCAAGTGTATGCATGTGTGCCTGCATGTGTGCCTGCATGAGTTTTTGTGCGCCATGTGTGTGCAGGTGCCCAAGGGAGTCAGAGGGTATCGAGCTGATCAATCCCCTGGAACTTGAGGTGCAGGCAGTTGTGAGCCACTTGATGTGGGTACTGGGAACCAAACCAAGGTCCTCTGCAAGAGCAGTAAGCACTCTTAACCTCTGAGCCATTTCTGTAGCCCCAGCTCTTTGCTCTTTTTTCTTTCCTCCCTTTCATCTTCCTCTGTTCCCTTTCATGTTCATCTGTTCATAGGTTTCCCCTTAGTTTGTCAGAGCAGTCAGCTGCAGAGGCATTTTGTTGGCCTTTTGTTTAAGGTAACTCTGTGTAGCTATGGTCTATTATGATTTAGTTTTGTTCTTGTTTTTTGACATAGGGTCTCATGTAGCCCAGGCTGGCCTTGAATGCCTCACTTTGTAGCCAAGACCAGCCTTGAACTGTCTCAACCTCCCAAGTGCTAGATTACAAACAAGCACCACCCTGTGCAGCTTGTCCAAATTCTTAGACAGAAATCATCACTGCCAAAGTGTCCACTGAACAACATAAAACTTGTTTAGTGCCCTCAAACTCCAGTAGCAAAGGAGGGTACGGTACAGCCTGGCTCTGCTTGATTGGCTCACTCCGCAGATGCTGTCATTCTGCTGTGGAAGGTGAACGATAACAAGGAACCAGAGCAGATCTCATTCCAGGATGAAGATGAGGCCCAGCTGAATAAGGAGAACTGGACTGTGGTGAAGACCCTGAGGTAAGCTGGGAGGGACCACAGAGCATGTCATCTGTACAGCCCGAGTGCTTCTTTATTTTATTTTATATTTTATTTTATGTGTATGAGTGTACTGCCTGCATGTGTGTGAATGCACCTGTGTCGTGCAATGCCAAGGAAGTCAGAAGAGAGCTTCGGATTCCCCTGGAACTGGAGTTAAGGACGGTTTGAAGCTGCCATGTGGGTGCTGGGAATCGAGCCCAGGTCCTCTGCAAGAGCAGTCAGTGCTTTTAACTGCTGAGCCATCTCTCCAGCCCCCTGAGTACTTCTTAAGAAAATTATTATTTATTTTTATGTGTATGTGTGTGTCTGTTTGTCTCTATATGCACCATGTGTGTGCAGTACCAACAGAAGCCAGAAGAGGGTGTCAGATCGCTTGGAACTAGAGTTGCAGGCAGTTATGAGCTGCCTGACGTGGGTGCTGGGAACCAGACTCCAGTCCTCTGTAAGACCAGTGTGTGCTCTTTACCACCTCTCCAGCTCCAAGACCATAAAGGATAAAAATGTGATTAAAGTAGATTTTCTTTCCGTTACAAAGTTTTCTGTAGTAAGAAGTGATTCAGATTTCCCCCCATTTTTGAACCAGGCTGGCCCAGGCTGTGTAACCTAAGCTGGTTTTGAACTCTCCATTTCACTGCCTTAGCTTCCTGACTGCTGCGATTATAGGCCTGGGCCCGCATGCCTGCCTGCAATGAATTGATTTTAGATACAAATATCCATAAAAATGGCTGTTTATAGCTAGGGCTAAATGTCTAGTGAACATTTCTAGAATCTTGTTTGTTTTAGACAGGGTCTCATTATGTAGCCCTGGCTGACCTGGAACTCTATGTAGACCAGGCTGCCTCAAACACACAGAGATCCTTCCCAAGTGCTGGGATTAAAGGCGCACACCACGATACCCAGCTACTTAGAATCTAATGTTCTTGCATGGTCTCAGAGTATCCCTTTAACTTTTTGATTGCTTTTCTCTTTTTTTCAATAATGTCTTTTCTTCTGGCTTCTTGGATTCTAGGGGCCACTTAGAAGATGTATATGATATTTGCTGGGCAACTGATGGGAATCTAATGGCCTCTGCCTCTGTGGACAACACAGCTATCATATGGGATGTCAGTAAAGGTAAGTGGTATACTTTTTAAAATTATGTGTGTATGTATGGATGTATGTACACGAGTGCAGGTGCCTGAGGAAGCCAGAGGTGTTGGATCCCACTGGAGCTGGAGTTACAGACAGTTGTGAAGCCACCCAGTCTGGGTGCTGGGAACCAAATTCAAGTCTGTGCTGGACACACCTGGGTTGAGGGAGCCTCAGTTGGGGAATTGCCTTCATTGGACTGGCCTGTGGCCATGTCCATGGGGCACCTTCTTGATTGTTGACTGATGTGGAAGGGCCCAGCGCATTGTGGGTGGTGCCACCCCAGGGCAGGTGGGCCTGTGTTGCATAAGAAAGCAAGCTGAGCAGGGGCCAGGGGAGCAAGCCAGTAGCAGTGTTCTCCATGGTTTGTGCTCCAGCTCCTGCCTCCAGGTTCTTGCCCTGAGTTCCTACCTTGGGCTCCTTGATGAACTGTGAACTGGGAAATGTAAGACAAATAAACCCTTTCCTCCCCAAGTTGGTATTAGTCAGAGTGTTTTGTTACAGCAACGGAGAGACAAACTAGGACAAAGTCCTTTCCAAGAGCAGCAAGCACTCTTAACTGTTGAGCCATCTCTAGCCCAAGCAGTATGCTTTTGCTCTTATGAAGAGGAGGGATTGTTGTAATTATCTAAGAAAGTCTAACTTGATATGTCTTCAAGAACAGCAGGAAAATTCCCTTCCTGAACTAAGATAGGTGACAGCCCAACAGGAGAAAGATTGTTTGTACCTGCGGTGGATCCAGCTCAGCTTTTAGGCTCCACTTTGAGTGAAGGAGACTTGGCAGAGGTCTTGGGAATTATTGCTGTCTACTAGAGGCAAATTCTACATGCTTGGGGATGTGGACTGAGGGAGTCAGGCAGGGAGCACAGGATTTGGGAGATTAACACACCATTTAGTCCACCATCAGCTTGGATTTGTGAGTTGGTTGATGGTTGTGGGATTGGGTTTCCATTTTAGGAGGTTAAGGAAAGCTAAGGGTACCCCATCACTTTAAAGAGACTGTTCGCTAAATAGGAGCAGAGGCCCTGTGGTAGGCTGTGTGCATTATTCAGGGGCATGGCACAGGGCCTGTGGGAGCAGTAGGAGCAGAGGCCGTGTGGTGGCTGTTGCTTGTCATAACCAAGGAACAGGATGGGATGAGGGAGGGGGAGGGTGGGGGCTGAGGTTGGAGAGGTGAGGGGTAGGCCACCTGTGGTTGTAGACCCGAAAGATGATGTTAGGGTTTGTCCAAAGTGTGTCAGGATATTGACAAAGGATTTGAACAGTGGAATAGCATGATTTTGTGCTTTAAAATGATGTCCCTGAGACTGGAGAGATGGCTTGGTGGTATCTATGCACTGTGGCATGTATATGCACACACATACACATAACTAAGAAATAAAAAATTTAAAAAGTAAAATGATGAAAGATGGTTTTCTTAATGCTTTTGCAATGAAACAGAGAAATATAAATCTATCTATTTTGTTATTAGAATGCCTTCACTCATTTTATTTCCACATACAGTGTCTCCAGGCTGATCTTGGTTTCTTCTAAAAGCTGAACTTCTCTGATCTCCGTCTGTGCTTTGTACCTGCCTCCTGGTGTCTCTTCCCTGTCCTGTTGAACATTCCCTCAGCACAACAGCATACTAGTGGTCTACTTTATGCTAAGGTGTGGAGGACTGTTATTACTTTAGTGAATTTTTTTCTCTTAGAAACATTTACTTTTAGGGGTTGGAAAGAGGGCTCAGTGGTTAGGAGTGCTGGCTGCTCTTGCAGAGGACCCAGGTTTGGTTCCCAGCACCCGCATGGAGACTAACAGCTGTCCATAACTCCATTTCTAGGAGATCTGACACCCCTTGGCCTGCATGCATGTGGTGCACAGAAACTCAGGTAGACACACACACAAATTTTTAAAAATCTTTAGAAAACAAACCCATATGAGGGCTGGAGAGATGACTCGGTGGTTAAGAGCACTGATTGCTCTTGCAGAGGACTCAGGTTTGGTTCCTAACACGTACATGGCAGCTAACAACCCTCTATAACTCCAGTTCCAGGGGATCTAAGGCCCTCTTCTGGCCTCCTTGGGCATTGTATTCATGTAGTGCACTTACATGCAGGCAAAGCACTCATATACATAAGACAAAAAACACTTCCTCTCTCGGTGGCACATGGCAGGTAGACAGTAGGAGAACCCAGAGGCTGAGGGGAAGCCTGTTGAGGTGAGGACGTGATTCAGAGGTGATGCTGTATGGGCTGGGGCATAATGAAGAGCAGGTGAGGATGGCTTTGCTTGTAGAGCCACTGTCCTCTGGGCAGGACATGGGGGCCATCTTTCTAGCCCCTGAGGTTAAAGCCTTTGAGTGGTGACTTGAATTATAGAATAATGTCATTCTCTTTGAGAGAAACATAACAGTCTGCATAGCCTGTGGGCACCTAGAAGCCTTATTTTATCCACTACTAAGACAGGCATTAAGTTAAATGAATAGAATTCAAGCTGATGTTTGTTTCAGAAGAATCTGGACTTAGAAATGAGTTTAGGTCCAAGTTCCTCTTGGTGTTCCTACACCCAGCTGTGGCAAGCATGTGAGTGGAGCTGGCGAGGGCCCTCTGCGCTGACCACCAGCCTGATTAAGGCAGGAGGTAGAGAGCAGGAGGGGCAGCCTCTAGAAGATGACAGAGACATGCCCTGAAAAGTGTTTAGGGCTGGGCATGGTGGCACACGCCTTTAATCCCAGCACTCAAAAACAAAACACACCACTATGGAGACCAGGCTGGCCTTGAATTCACAGAGATCTGCCTGCCTCTGCCTCCCAAGTGCTGGGATCAAAGGTGTGCGCCACCACGTGCAGCCTAATTCCCTTTTCTTTTTTCCCAGGAAATCTTCATGCTGCTGATTTATCTTCTAATTATCTGTTAAGACTGTCCAGTTCAGGCCCTCTGCTCTACATGACCTAACTTGTGACTATTTTTGTCATATTTTCTAAAATTCAGTTTGTTTGTTTTTTAAAATTTATTTATTGGACAGGCGTGTGTGGAAGTCAGAGGACCACTTCTAGCAGTCCAGTCTCTTTTTCTGCTGTGTGGGTCCCTGGGATGGGTCAGATGTCAGGTTTGATAGCAGAGACCTTGACCCACTGAGCCATCTCTGTGGTGCCATGTTTTTTTTTTTGAGAAAGGGTCTCAAGTAGCCCAGGCTGGCTTGGGAACTCTCTTTATGGCCAAGACTGGATTCCCACTCCTTCCTCTTCCCAAATGCTAGGATTACAGGTGTGCACCACCATGTTGAGATTCAGTGTCCTCTTTGAAACACAGGTCACTTGTAAGCTTGGAGGTCTTTCTGCCTCCCACCCCTAGCCCAAGCGTCTCTGACTGTACTGTCTCTTCCTCTTCATCTTGTTCCTGGCTTCCCTGTTTCCCATTGGTGGTTCTTAGGTACTTACCACAGCCACATATGCTAAGCTCAGCTGTGAGAGGATGAGAATTTTCACACAGACAGACAGACAGACAGACAGACAGACACACACACACACACACACACACACACATCCTGTCCAACCTGGAGAACTAAACAACTCAGGTGTCCAATGCTCACCCCTGCTTCCTCCCCTGGCCCCCAATAGCCTTATACTAGCTGTGGATGCCTGTCTCTATTACTCTGTGAGTGTCATGAGGGCCGTGTGGAGTGATCTTTGGGTTAACAGAGCCTGATACAAGGTTTGGAATAGAGCCTCTGCAAGACTGCCTGCTACATGGTGGACTGGAAGGAAAGGAATGATGTGTATATAAGTCATAGTTTATACAACATGTTTCCTGGGAGGTTTTGGTGATGCTTTTGTGTATTCTTTTTGTAGGACAAAAGATTTCCATCTTTAATGAACATAAAAGTTACGTACAAGGAGTAACCTGGGATCCTTTGGGTCAGTATATTGCTACCCTGAGTTGTGACAGGTATGTTAGTAACGTGGGATTTCTGCAGATCCTTTTATCACAGCTTCACTAAGATAGATGGCAATCAACTTGAGTCTTCTGTTTTGTTTTCATGCTCTGTTCTGAAAACATAAGAAATTGGAAACTAAGGGGCTAGAGATGGCTCTGCAGTTAGGAGTGTGTACCGCTCCTTCGGAAGATCTGGGTTCACTTCCCAGCACCCACTTTGGGAGTCTCTTAACAACTGCAACTCCGGCCTCAATGCCTTCTTCTGGCCTCAGCAGGCAACTGCATGCCAGTGGTGCACATACATACAGTCAGACCCATGTATATCAAATACTATAAACTTCAAAAAGAAGAGAAGAAACTGGAAACTAATTAGGCCAAGGTGCTTTACATGGAGTTAGTACTTAGCAAACTTTTTAACATCAAATACAGTGAGTTACATTTGATTTCAAGGAGGCAGACAAGAAAAGGAAGTGGGTGGATTGATGTGTTCCTGTCTCACGCTCTCATTTTTTCACAGTGCTGGGTATCAAGCCAGGACCTTGTTGATGCTAGGCAGGGGCCTTACCACTGAGCTCCACCCCCTTCGCTTTTTTTTTTAATTAAAAAAAATTCTTTTTTGGTCTTTTTGAGACAGGGTCTCCTTGTAGCCCCAGCTGTCCTGGAACTCACTATGTAGACCAGGCTGGCCTCAAACTCACAAAGATCCGCCGGCCTCTGCCTCCCAAGTGCTGGGATTAAAGGTATGCGCCAACACTCCCAGCTTTAATTTTTATTTTATGTGTGTGTGTGTTGCCTGCATGTAGGTCAGTGCACCCGTGTCATGCAATGCCCACGGAGGTCAGAAGAGGCTGTTGGATCCCCTGGAACTGGAGTTATGGACAGTTGTTAGCTGCCATGTGGGTGCTGGGATTCGAACCCTGGTCTTCTGCAAGAACAGTCCATGTTCTTAGCTGCTGAGCCATCTCTTCAGCCCCCCTCTTCACTTTTTAATCATAGTGATTTTTGTGTTTTTGAGTTTTTAAGACTGTTCTGTGTATGCCACGCTGGCCTCAGACGTCCTCCATAGCCAAGGGCTGGCCTTGAACTCCTTATCTTCTTGCCTCTGCCTCCTGCCTATCGAGATTATAGTTGTGCACCACTGTGCTCAATTTATGTGGTGCTGGAGACCGAACACATGCATGCTGAGCAAGCGCTCTGGTCACTGAGCTCCAGCTCTAGCCCTCAACTACTTTTAATTAAAAAATGGAATTTGGGACTGGAGAGATGTCTCAGCTGTTAAGAGCACTGGCTGCTCTTGCAGAGGACCCAGGTTCAATTCCTAGCACCCACATGGCAGCTAACAACTGTCCATAACTCCAGTCTCAGGGGAATCTCATACCCCATTCTGACCTCTTCGGGTACAGTATGACACAGGTGCACTTACATGCATGTAGGCAATACACTATTACACATAAAATAAAAATAAGTAAAATACTTTAAAAATAAAAATGGGGGTGCTGGAGAGATAGCTCAGCGGTTAAGAACACTGGCTGTTCTTGCAGAAGACCTGGGTTCGAATCCCAGCACCACATGGTGGCTAACAACTGTCTGTAACTCCAGTCCCAGGGGATCTGACAGCCTCTTCTGTCCTCTGCAGGCATTGCAGGACATGGGTGTACTTACCTACATGCAGGCAATACACACATACACATAAAAATAATAAATAAAATATTTAAATAAAAATAAAAATGTAATTTAATGTGGAATAAAAAATAATATGTAAGAGTTAGTGTTTATTCTTCCTAGAACCTTCTTCGTATCCCAAATATCATTTATTTTCTGATATTTTATGTTTTATTCAGGCAATTGGGAGAAAATAGTTTAGCTAGTGGGAATAATATGATTTAACCAGATTGATTTGCTGGTATTTTCCTTCTTTACCATTATTATTATTATTATTATTATTATTATTATTTTGTAAAGGGAGAATGCATGACAGTCTTACTCTGTAGCCAAGGACAGGCCTCAAACTCATGGTGATCCTCCTGCCTCAGCCTTCCAAGTGCTGGGACTGCAGGTGTCACCCACCATGTGTAGCTTTCCTTACTGCTCTAGAGCCCCAAGAACAAGACCATTGAACAGGAAGCACACTTCACTGTGTTTGGACTATGTTTGTAACAGGTTGCCATTGGGCTGAACGCCCAAGACCTTAAAATTAAGACTGGATCTTCCTTACGTGAGGGGCTGAGCCATTCAATGAAAAACCAGTAGATGAGAATGACATAGAAATGAATTTGTAATGCGATTCCCTGCTGTGGTATATGTAGGCAGTTAGTATTTGCCTTTGTTACAATTCTTCAGTGAAGTCTGAGTGAGTGGTTGTTAGTCATGTTTCTGCAGCTGAAACTGAGTAGCCATCCAGAGGCTGCTGATCAGTTGTTACTGTGTGAGACGCAGGTCATGTGCCAGAGCAGGAAACTGAGACCTCTGTTCTTTCTCCAGGGTGCTGCGGGTGTACAGCACACAAAAGAAACGTGTGGCCTTCAATGTTTCAAAGATGCTGGCTGGAATAGGGGCCGAAGGAGAGGTGTAAAATAGTTTTTATTATATTTGTGTTTATTTACTTCATGTGGGTGCAAACATGCCACAGTACTCATGGGAGGGTCAGGGCAGCTCACGGGAGTCAACTACTTCTTCTACTATGTTGGTCCTGGCATGGAACTCAGGTCATGAGGCCTCTTACCTGCTGAGCCATCTTTAAAACAAAGAAAAACAAAATAGAGGCATGGTGCCACATGCCTTTAATCCCAGTACCTGGGAGGCAGAAGCAGGTGGGTCTCTGAGATGGAGGCCAGCATGGTCTATATAGCGAGTTCCGGGGCAGCTGGGGCTACAGGGAGACCCTGTCCCCCCAAAAACAAAAAATAAAAATAAATGATTATACCACCAACCAAACACATACAGACACATGTTGACACGCATATGCGCATGCAGGCTTACTTAACAAAAACAGGTGATCGATTCTCATAAGTAATTGATTTCGCATGCTTGCGTGATTATTTTGTTCATGGTGTGTTTCAGTTTCACTTATTGAGGCAGTAATCATTGGTGAGCCTTGCTGTGGATGTGATGAGTTGAGGAATGACCTCTAAGCTCTGTGTGTCCCAGGCAAGAAGTTTCCGGATGTTTCATGACGACAGCATGAAGTCCTTCTTCCGCAGACTCAGTTTCACTCCGGATGGGTCTTTGCTCCTCACACCAGGTATGTCTGTCAGCTTTTGATTTCCGGGTGATGGCCTGGCCGCATGGGACATCTGTGCCCCTGTTTTGTGGCGCTTTCAGCTCAGGCAGGTCTGCTCAGAGCAGTGGTACCTACCTTGTTGCACATCGGAACCTCCAGTGGGAGCTTCAGAAGGACACTGCCCCCTTTGTCCCCAGAGATGGTGGCTTCATGCTGGCACATGCCCCTTGATGCTGTAATGATTCTCATGGTCACAGAAGTTTGGGAGTTGAGAGACTGGAGTGGCAGATGGTTTCTCTGAGATAAAAAAAAATTAGTATTTAAGCTGAGTGTGGTGGTGCGCTGCATACTAATCCCAGCATTGAGGAGGCAGAGGCAGGTGGACCTCTGTGAGACTGAGGCCAGCCTGGTCTATATAGTGAGTTCCAGGACAGTTGGGGCTACAGGAGACCCTGTCTCAGAAACAAAACAAAACAGCAACAACAAAAGAGCAAAAACTAAGCAAACAAAAACACCAAATCCCCAAGAACCTAAAACCTCAAAAGAAAGCAGTCCTTATGGACAGAGGATGGCGGGTTCTTCACTGGGAGCACTGGGGCTACTGAAGAATGCGTTTAGAATAATCTGACTTTCATGACTTGTTGGCTGACACAGCAAATAAGGAAAAGTGTAGTTTTTTTTTAATATTTATTATTTTTATTTTATGTGCATGCGTGTATTGCCTGCATGTAGGTAAGAGCACCTGTGTCGTGCAGTGCCTGAGGAGGACAGAAGAGGCTATCAGATCCCCTGGAACTGGAGTTACAGTTGTTAGCTGCCAAGTGGGTGCTGGGATTCAAACCTGGGTCTTCTGTAAGAACAACCAGTGTCCTTAACCGTTGAGCCATCTCTCCAGTCCAATTCTGTGTTTTTTAAAACAAATGGACTGAAGGGCTGGAGAGGTGGCTCAGCAGTTAGGAGCACTGACTGCTCTTGCAGAGGACCCGGGTTCGATTCCCAGCACCCACATGGCGGCTACAAACGGTCCTTAACTCCAGTTCCAGGAGAATCCGAAGCCCTCTTCTGACCTTCTCAGAACTGTGCAACATGGTGCACTCACATACATGCAGGCAATACACTCATACATATAAAATAAAAATAAAATTTTTTAAAAAATGTACTGAAAAAAACACCATGTGTAAATATATGTGACTGAGCTGTGACAAAATGATTATGTGAGCCTGGGAAACAGAGGTGATGTCAGTTTGTTACAGTGGGTTGATGACGTGAGATGGGGACAGCTCTGCAGAAAAGAGCTGCAAAAAGATAATTGATACCATCTATTCTCTGCAGAATATGCAAAATTGTAACATGTAAAATGTGTGTCTGTCTGTGTTAAGCATCAGTGAACACGAAGTGGGGGGTATCTGGGAACAGTGGCCCTGATTTCTGTACTTCCTGGGGTGAACAAGGAGGAGCTGCCAGGTCTGACCATTCCCAGAGCACAGCCGGGCTCTGCAGAGGGTGCAGGCTGCGTGTGGACTGGATCTCCTGGTGGCCCCAGGCCTGGCAGGGGAGAAGGGAAAAGGCGGGTATGTCAGCCCTGGGTAACAGTCAGTCTGAATGCTGGGACCAGAGTTGGAGGTGGGGTGTCTCAGGCAGAGCCTGGGCAGCTGGATATGGCCATAGGGTTCAGTCAGCAGGATTTGCCTCTATTCCCAAGCAAAGTATTTTACAGTAAAGGATCCAAACTGTCCTTGCTCTAGGTTTCCACAAGGCTGCTGGCCCTTAGGTGGGGATGACAGGCAGGGAGACCTGGAGCCTAGTGAGACCAGGCAGCGATAGAGTACTTATGTTTGTCCTTGTCACAGAAACATGTCAGAGGATAGCACTTGAGGAAAAATATCTTACAAACCAGAACTGAAGATGCGAGCTTGTGCTGGGAAGCAACTTAATGTGTCTCTGTGCCTCCCTGCCTGCCTCCCTCCCTGCCTGCCTCCTTCCCTCTCTCCCTTCTTCCCTTCTCTCCCCTCCTTCCCTTCCCCAGCTGGATGTGAGGAATCTGGTGAAAACGTGATGAACACAACGTATGTATTCTCCAGGAAAAATCTGAAAAGGTATGCGGTTCGAGTGTTTGAGGCTTTGCCGTTTTGACTTGTGCTGAGCACCATCATTGGTCTCTAACGTCTGGTCCGTCTCACAGACCGATTGCTCACCTCCCGTGTCCTGGCAAAGCCACACTTGCTGTCCGCTGCTGTCCTGTCTACTTTGAGTTGAGGCCGGTGGCAGAAGCAGGTAGCGTCGGAACCACAGTGGGGTGGGGACTTGGAGTCTATCTTGTGGGAGGTGTGTGGGCCTGCTTCAGATCTTTAAATTTTATCTTACTGGCATGCAAAAATACATATTTCGGAGGTACCTTTGATCCTTCAAGGCATATACACTGTGTCATGTTCAAATCAAGGCACATCTCTCTCAAACATTTATACTCTTTGCTGTGAGAATGTGAAATGCAGTATGTTTTACTTACCTGTAATCACCCACAGTGTGTATGTGTCTAATTTTCTTCATTGTCTGGAATATACCTTATTTATAGAAACTTTAGAAAGTATTAGTACGAATTTGCTTCATTTTTCTACTATTGTTATTCTGGCTTTTTAGATTGACTTTTTTTTTTTTGTCTTTTGAGACAGCGTCTCCCTATAGATACAGCTGGCTTGGAACTCCCTATGTAGACCAGGCTGGCCTTGATCTCACAGAGATCCACCTGCTTCTGCCTCCTGAGTGCTGGGATTAAAGGCATGTGCCACCACGCCTGACTTGTTCTGACTTTAAAAGAAAAACTTAATCATTTTATTTTATGTATATGTGTGTTTTGTCTGCGTGTATGTAAGGGCACCCTTGTGTGTGCCCTCCAAGGCCAGAAGAGACTTAGTCCCCGGAAAATGCAGTTATGGGGAGGTTGTAAACTACCGTATAGTTCTGGAGACTAATGTGGGTCCTCTACAAGAGCCCCAAGTGCCCTTAACTGCTGAGTCATCTCGCCAGCCCCTATTTTGTCTTTTTTGAGACAGGGTCTCCCTGTAGTCCCAGCCGGCCTGGAACTCACCATGTAGACCAGGCTGGCCTTGAACTCAAGAGATCTGCCTGCCTCTGCCTCCTGAGCGCTGGGACTAAAGGTGTGTGCCACTATGCCCGTCCTATTTTGTCTTTTTGAGACAGGGTCACATACAGTGTAGGCTGGCCTCAAACCTGTTACGTAGCTGAGGATGACCCTGAACACAAGGGTCACAGGTGTGTACCACTGCACCAGGTTTTAGACAGTGCAGGGTACTGAACCCAGGGTTTCATGCTTGCTAGGCAAGCACTTTACCAACTGAGGTACATCCGTAGTTCCTCCTTCTTTTGTGTGCCTGATCATTTTGATCTTCTGCCATACTGTGAAGTTACCTTAGCAAATGCTGGATATTTTAGTTTTTGTTTGTTTGTTGTTTTGTTTTTCTTCATGGTCTTTTTGAGACAGAGTCTCTGTAGCCCCATCCCGATTGGAACTTGCTATGTAGACCAGGCTGGCCTCAGTCTGACAGAGATCTGCCTGCCTCTGCCTCCCAAGTGCTGGAATTAAAGGTATGCATCACCATGCCTGGCTTAGGATTTTTTTAAGACTCATTTTATTTATATGAGTGTTTGCCTGCATGTATGTATGTGCACCATGTGTGTACAGTGCCTATGGAAGCCAGAAGAGGGCATTGGATCCCATGGAACTGGAGTTACAGGCAGTTGTGAGCCGCATGTGGGTGCTAGGAACTGGGTCCTCCACCCTTTGTAAGAGGAACAAGTGTTCTTAACCACCCAGCCATCTCTCTAGCTTCAAGTGCTAGATATTTTAAGTCCTATAAATACCCTTGAAGTTTGTTCTGAGGTATAGTTGAGTTGCTTAGGAATATTTTGATTCCTTTGTCTATTGGTTTGAGGTTCTTAGGTGGGATCAGGTAGCACTTGGTTCACAACTGTCTTTGGCCCCCCTGAGGCAAAGGCCTCTGAGCTCTCTAACTGATGCTCATGCTGATTTCCCGCTGGGCCCGGGAGAAGCACGCATTGCTGGCCTTGCGTGAGCTTCAGGGGTCCTTCCTCTGTGGCAGATGGTGCTCAGCCTCGGGTGGTACCTTCACTGTCCTATGCTGGCTGGTGCTCAGCTGACAGCTCACTTGTGGTCTGGAGCTCTGCAGCTCTGTCTCTGCCTTGTGAACTCCAGCTGCCTTAGTCTTCCAAGCTCTGAGGCCCAGCTTCTCAGCTGGGAGTCTCCTAAGCTCTGTCTGCAGTCTTGGCCCACGCTGAGCCTGCTAGACAGCCCGTGGAGGTGACTGGAGGCCTCTACGCTCTCACTTTGCCTCTCAGGATCACGCTCCTTCAGTACCAGCTGGTCGTTGTCCTGAGAGCTGCTGTTCACTATTTTTTGCCTTTTAATCCTTGGTGTGAATGAATATAGTCAACTCGACAGAGCATTACAACATCACTTGAGTTGGCATGGTGGCTCACTGAGATTCTGTTATCCTAGCACTGGGGAGGCTGACCCAGGAGGATTGCTTTTTGGGCTTAGCTAGGGCTACATAGTGAATTCCAGGCTAGCCTGGGCTAAAAAGGGAGACGTTTTAAAATAAGACATTTACATATAACCTTGAATAAAAAGAACAGGAAGTAGTGAGTTCTAAGTACCCAGGAAGCAGTGAGTTGTAAGTACCATGAACTAAGGGCCCCGGGCACAGAGTCGTAAACATGAGAAAAGCAGCCAGTCTGAAGGGAAGCTTCCTGATAAGAACTGCTTCATTATTTAGAAACTGTCTCAAGTGTTTCTAAACAAAGTATCTTTATTTTTCATTTTTGTTTTGAGACAGGGTCTCCTGTAGCCCCAGCTGGTCTGGAACTTGTTATATAGACCAGGCTGGCCTCAATCTCACAGAGATCTGCCTGCCTCTGCCTCTGGAGTGCTGGGATTAAAGGTGTGTGCCACCATGCCCTGCAGGAACTGAATTTTTAGTTTTTATTACATTTATTTTGTGCACGTGTGTGTATATGTATGTGTACATGTGTGAGTGCCTACAGGCCACAGTGCATGTGTGGAGGTCAGAGGACAACTTGTAGACGAGTTGGTTCTCTCCTATCATGTGGGTCCTGGCAATCAAACTCAGGTGGTTAAGCCTGGCAACAAAGCACCTTTACCCACTGAGCCACCTCACCAGCCTAGAAACTGAATTCTCACAGTATACAGTAAACTTGTGTTTGGTGAACTGATATTCTTTCCGTCCCCCCAGGAAGAGATATTTGGGGGACTGATTCTCCTTCGGAAACTGTTTTTGTTGCAACTCTGCTCATCCTCCCCTGCAGAGAAGGCGTTGCAGGAGCACGCCGTGGAGCTGGTGAGCCTGCCCTACCGCATGGTGTTTGCCGTGGCCTCTGAGGACTCTGTGCTGCTGTATGACACACAGCAGTCCTTCCCTTTCGGCTATGTCTCCAACATCCACTACCACACCCTGAGTGACATCTCCTGGTGAGCCACTGGTGGTGTCTGCTGGGTAGACCTCTGGGCTGGGGAGCACCTCATCTTTGGGCCTGCTCATCAGGTTCCATAAAGAATGCTCATAAAATTCTTTCTCTCTCATATGTATGTGTATATGTGTATGTGTGTGATACATGAGTACAGGCCTGTATACCGTAGCACACATGTGGAAGTTAGAGGACAACTTTCAGGGTGAGGTTCTCTCCTACCATGGTTCCAGGGATCAGGGCTCAGGTCATCGGGCTTGCATGGCAAGCACTGGTACCTGCTGAGCCATCTCTCCAGACCAACAGTGGGTTTGATCCTGTTCACGTAGCCCTGTAGGATCAATCAACTATCAGTAAACAGAGGGGAAGCCCTGGGGATTGCTGGTCCTTTAGGGACATCTGTGAATGTCCTCACCTGCCGGTGTCACTTGACACCACTTAAGCCTCTGCTCAGCCTTCAGTGTTTTGGGCTTGCCTGGGCTCTAACCACAGCTGCCAGTCCACCACCTATATTTTGCTTTGTATAGCTCTTTTCTTTTTTTTGAGACAGGGTCCCATGTAGCCCAGGCTGGCCGAGCTGAGGGTGACCTTGGACTCCTGATCCTTCTGCCTCCACCTCCCAAGTCCTGGGATGATAGGCATGCACCACGCTGTGCTGGATTTTGAACCCAGGACCTCATGCATGCTAGGGGAACATTCTCCCAACTGAACTATACCCACAGGCCCCTTGTTTTTCTTCTTTTAAATTTTTTTTTCCTTTTAAGTATTTTATTATGGTGTAGGGGAGGGGAGAAGCATATACCACGACTCACAAGTAGAGGTCAGAGAACAGCTTTATGGAGTCAATTCTCTCCTTCCATCTTTACATTGTTTCTGGGGATTAAACTTAAGTGACCAGGCCTATACAGCAAGCACCTTTACCCATCTCATTGGTCTTAAATTTCTTATTTATTTTTGGGAAAGAAGAGAGCACCTTGCCTTTCTCCAGGTGAAGTTGATAACAGGGTGCATAGATCTAGGTGACATCAGAGACTGACAGGCTTGGGAAGGGAGACTGCATGCCTGAGGAACTTGTTCAACTGTCTCTCTGTGCTGTTCCCTTGACTTTTGCCTTCAGACACAACTTGTGTTTGGCTCCAGCTGCTTTTCCTAACTAGGGCACTGTAAGGTCTGTCTGGTCTGAAGACCAATAAAGGCTCTGACTTTTTTCCTTGCTTTGGGAACACAGGTCCAGTGATGGGGCCTTCCTGGCCATTTCTTCCACAGATGGTTATTGCTCATTTGTGACATTTGAGAAAGATGAACTTGGCATACCTTTGAAAGAGAAGCCAGTTTTGAGCTTAAGAACTTCTGATACAGCAAAGAAAACCAAGAGTCAGGCGCACCAGGGGTCTTCACCAGGGCCCAGATCGGCAGAGGGAACTCCCACCAGCAGAATCCAAGATGCCAGCAGTCCCTGTACCACCCCCTCACCAACCACACAGTCTCCAGTCCCAGTCACCGGCAAGGATACGCCCTCTGTGATTCCTGCTGTCAAAAGCTCCTTGCCAGGATCTTCAGAGGAGAAGACCCTGCAGCCTGCTAGTCAGAACACCAAAGCCCACCCACCCCGGAGGGTCACTCTGAACACGTTACAGGCCTGGAGCAAGATAACCCCCAGGTAAGAAATCTGACAGAACACAAAATGGCCATTGTGAAAAGAATCCCAGCCTCCCTCAGGTGAAAAGTCCCCGCAGCAGATACTGAAGGTATTAGCTTCCTACATATAGACCTCTGCTGCCTCCTCTGTTTCCTCCATCAGCTTCTATGGGCCTCTGCTTCCTGTTTCCTCCATCAGCTTCTCCTATGGGCCTCTACTTCCTGTTTCCTCCATCAGCTTCTCCTATGGGCCTCTACTTCCTGTTTCCTCCATCAGCTTCCCCTATGGCCCTCTGCTTCCTTTTCCTCCATCATCTTCTATGGACCTCTGCTGTTTCCTACCTATGGGATAAAACCTAGCTTCTTCCCCATGAGGCAGACTGTGATGTGTTCTCTGTAGCCTCTCATCTAGTCCTGTGGCCTCTCTCCTAAGTCTTATATGTCTTGGATTCAAGCCTAGCCCTAGAGTGGTGTTCCCAGAGCACTCTTTACCCCGTGACTCCTCTGACCCTCCCGGGGCATGTCTTCTCCTGGTGACACTGGAATCTTCTGAAAGCCCTGTCTGAACGTATCTTCTCTTTTCCTTGGGACCCTTGGCTGTCACCACCTGTCATTCTATAGCAGGCATTCTATGTGCCTCTGTCTCCCCTTAGGTTATGAGCCCTGCAAGGGCAGGAAATGTCCTTTTTTACCTGAGTTCTTTCGCTCAAGATGGTATTGGGCACTTCCTGGTGTGTAGGAAATCTAAGAAACACAGTATTGCTGTCAGCTACTGTGACTAAATACCTGAAATGGTCAAGAGGATGGTGGGAGAGCGTGCAGAGGAGGCTGCTCAGCTTGAGGGCAGTGGGGACTGGGGCCTCTATGTTCCCTTCAAGGGCACACCCTCACTATGTAAGTTCATCCCACTGTATTCTACCTCCTGAAGGGCCATAGTCTGCGGACCATCATGCAGGCCTTTGGAGAACACTTCTAAATCCAAATGATTTACAAGTGACTTCTTTTTGTAAAACTTTGTCTTATATTTATTTAAAATGGAAACAGGGTCTCAGCCCAAGTTGGCCTCAAATTTGATATGATCCTTCTGTCTTCACCTCCTGAGTGCTGGTTTTATGTAGGGCTGGAGACTGAATCTAGGGCATTTATCCCAGTACTCTACACACTGAGTTACATCCCTAGCCCCTTATTTTATTTCTGATTGGCAGATAATAACTACATTTGCATGAGGTATTGTGGTACTCTGTTAGGAGTATATATTGTGTACTGCTACCCTTGTCCCTTGGCTGTCCAGTCGGGTAGCAGAACCTGTTCCTGTCCCCCTCCCTCTCCATACTCCAGCCCCTGGTGATCACCATCATAGTTTGAACATCTGTGAGATCAAGCCAGAGGGGCATGATGGTACGTGCCTCCCAGCATATTGGGAAATATTTTTGGTATTAAATTACTTCTTGATTTCTTCTATTTACCATGTTCTTTGCTGTTGTAATTAAAAGACAAATACTGGTTGTGTTTCATCTGTAGAAACCATGATTGTGTGTCTACAGGCTTCAGCGAGGTACTCACCAGACTCTGCCAGCTGTGCTCATGTAGCTTTCAGCTAGGTGTCTGGTTATGGTGTCAGTTGACCATTACAGATGTGATGGCAAAGCTTCACAGGCTATCATCATCCCCACAAAACATGTGAGGATGCTGTTACATTTAATGCCCTGCTTGTTATCAGCTGGGAAAACCTGCATTTTCATTGGTGGTTTTGAAACTGACGCTGATAGGTGGCCCCTTTGTTTTTTTTTTTAAACAAGGAGAATAAACTTAACATCCTTAAAGACAGATGCTGTACAGAATCCTGTGCCCACCAGCATAACTGCCACCTCTTCCACAGAAGAAATCCAGTCAGGTGAGTGTGGCTCTTACTGCTTTGACAGACACTCCTCTTTCGTCCTTGGAATGAGCAGCAACTGTTTTGAAGTCAGCTCAGAGTCAAGGACTCATCTTGTTAGAGCAGTCTTTTGTACTTTACTAGTGGCCTGTTTGTCTCAACAGGGAGTAGGTTCCAGAGGAAAGTCATCAACTTGATGACTGTGGATGTTTTAGGGCAGATAATTAATACTGTAGGGTGTTTAATAGCATCCCCTGATGCCCCTCTTACCCTGTCATATCCTCAAGTGTGAGCAGACATTAGCTGTGTCACTTGACAGACAGGCAGTCGCCCCTGGGTGAGAACCAGTGCTGTAGATCCTTTCCTTGTAACAGTAGAGCGCCTTACCTCTCTTCTGTGTCACCTCTTGACTCAGGAGTCTTCATTACCTGCTGACCTTGTTTGTTAATGTTTCAGAGATACCTGGAGACTCCCAGGGCGATCCTCCAGGAAAGAAACGGCCCAGACTGGAGGAACCTGAAGGAGGCTCCCAAAGCACAGACCCTGAGGAGACCTTGAAGTCGGCCTAAGGCTTGCAAGGGCCGGACCCTGTTTGTGCAGGGAGGGAGGCAAGGCCCAAGACCCTGAGGCTGGTAATGGTGATGTTGGTAGAACAGACACTCATAAATGGATTCTTCCAGCAATCCGTGTGCTCTCGTATTCAGCGTCCCTTTTTAACCTGGGCTCTGGGTGCTGTGCTAGGCTGAGACTGCTTGATGAATTTCTGAAATTAGGAAATCAGTAAACCCTCCCTTAACACTCCTGAAAGTACAGTTCCTTTCTAGGTGTGGTCCTTTTTAAAATCAGCATTTGGAGGAGAAAGTCATGTGAGGTGTATACTGATGCCTTCAGAGTATCTGAAGTTTGTGAAGTGATTGTTGGAGTTAATATTTGACTAGTTGACTAAATTTTGGAAGTTCATTGTTTTTTATTTAAGAAATTTAGTTTTTTATGCGCCTTACGTGTTTTGCATGTTAAGCGCACTGTGTGTGCAATGCCTATGGAGGCCAGGAGAGGGCATCAGATCCCTTGGAACTGGAGTTATGGACAGTTGTTAGCTGCCAGGTGGTTTCTGGGAACTGAACCTGAGTCCTCTGCAAGAACAGCCAGTGTTTTTAACCTCTGAGCCATCTCTCCAGCCCCTGTTTGTTTGTTTGTTTGTTTGTTTATTTATTTATTTATTTTTGTCTTTTTGAGGCAGGGTCTCCCTGTAGCTACAGCTGGCCTGGAACTCTGTGTAGACCAGGCTGACCTCAATCTCCACAGAGATCTGCCTGCCTCTGCCTCCCTTGTGCTGGGACTAAAGGTGTGCACCACCACACCCAGCCTGTTTTTTAATTTTTAAAGATAATACTTAACTCTGAATTAAGTAAATTAAAGTTAAAACTTGAAGGGGGACTTACCCATGGCCCTGCTAGCCTTAGGAGGAGCCCTTACTGATGGTGGAGTGGCTTTCTTAGTGTTTTTCAAACGATAGGATTTAGCTCTGTAGCCCTAGCTGGCCTAGAACTTGTTTTGTAGTCCAGAGTGGCCTTGAACTTGTGTTGATCCTTCTGCCTTGGCCTCTAGAGTGCTAAGATTATAGGTATAAGCCACTATGCCCAGTTTGGTAAAGGGGATTAGAGAGATGGCTCAGCAGTTTAGAGCATTGGCTGCTCTTGCAGAGGACCAGGGTTTGGTTGCCAGCACCACCTGGCAGCTAACAACCATCATGTAACTCCAGTTTCAGGAGATCTGACTGACACCCTTTTCTGGCTTCCGAGGGCACTGTATGACATGGGTACACTTACATACATGCAGGCATAGCACTCAAAATACAAATACATTTTTAAAATAATGGTGGAGAGTGAATGAGGAAAGATGTCGTGTTGACCTCAGGCCTCCACATGCGACACACAGAGAGCGAACAGTGGAGTAGGTCGGGGAGAGGAAGAACACACTCTCTGTAGCTCTGATCAGCAGCAATGAAGAGAGTAGCCAAAAAGAATTTGTGACTTAGTCTACATCCTAGTAAACCAGAGTTGACCTCTCTGTTACCTAGGAAGATGGAAGCTAGGGACGTTCAGTACAACGAACTGAACGTTGGGGCTGGAAATGTGGCTCAGTTGGTAGAGTTCTTCCTTAGCATGCACAAAGCCTTGGGTTCTGTCCCCAGTACTTCATAACAGGGTATGCACACCTGTTATCCCAGTACCAAGGAGGTAGAGCTAGGAGGATCAGGAGTTCAAGGTTGCCTTCAGGTACATAATGAGTTTGAGGTCCATTGAGGATACATGAGACTCTGTACCTGAATGCACAACCATACATGTCATAATGCAGGTGTGGGTCACGTTCAAAATAAGGTTTCAGTATGTCACGTCACATCTGTTTTGACCACTAGCTCTCAGCTACAACTGCACATTGAAGTCAGCTGCTGCCCAGGGTCTCCTTCAGAGGATCAGGCTTCATTGGTCTGTGGTGTGATCTGAACTTGGATGATACAGTCTTGCTATCTAGGTCTGACTGGTCTTGAACTCACAATATTTCTCTTGCCTCAACTTCCCGAATGCCGGGATTACAGGCATATAGCATGCCTGGTTCTGAACAGTTTTCCTAAACTCCTTGATGGACAAATCAGCAGGGGAAAGCTTTCACTAGACATGGTCTGTCTTGGTCAAGTTCATTCCATCAGAGGTCTTTTCAACATTCTACCTGTCATGGGTGTTTACCATGATGTCAGCTTGAAGGACAGTGCAGGGGGCACTGCCTGCTCTTCTGAGGAAAGGTGGCTTCAGAATTGATGTGGCCAGCACTGGGGACAGTTTAGAGTTGTTGATCCCTGGAAAACATGAATGACCTCGGTCCCCTGTATGCAGTGAGCGGCCTGATTCCTGGCTACTCCCAGGGTAGGAAGATGTTAGGGTTTACAAGTTCACACAGCACAGCTGGAGGTGGTTTGGTAGGTAAGCCCTGTGACCGTGACTGGCTGCCTGTTCTCAGCTGCCACCATTGAATATTGCCAGCAAAAGATGAAGTCACATCATCACCTTTTCCTGGGGAGCCGTGTCCATTCACCACAGACAAGACCAATGACAGACCAAAATAACAATTTCATCCAAGCCCAGCTCGATGAATTAGCGAGCTCATTGAGATTACACAGAGTGCAAGTGAGGGCATTTACAGGAGTGTGGGGGATCCCAAAATAGCTGCATCCCTGAAAAATCCCACCCTTTCATGGCTGCCCATCTTGGCTGATGACCTCAAAGAAGTGGCATCGTGGAGTTCCATCTTAAGTTGACCTTCCCCCTCTATACCCTAGCATATCCCAGGGTCCTAGGGTAAGGGTCCTGTGACTCCTGCCCCCAACACACTTGGGGATATTCACGTCACCACATTGTTTACTTTGTTGCCGTGACTACAGGGCTAAGCATAGATCACTATGGTGACCTCTGCCATTATGTCCAATGGTCATGCTTTGTCCATGCCTAGAGGAAAATGCGGTTACAACACATTGATACTAGATGCTTCTATCCAGGTTGTGTACTGGTGAAGCCTTTCAACACAAGCCCAGCCTGCAGGTCAGACAGTGTTCCCCTTCCAGAAGCTTGCCTACCATTTCTGGATGCGACCTTGAGTGGCATTTTCCCTTATTTATGTCTTGAGCAGTGTTTTTGTTTTTCGTTTTCCAGGCGGAGTCTCTGTGCTCTGGCTGGCCTGGTACCCACAGATCACATACTTTCGCAGGAGTGCTGGAAGTAAGGCGTGTGCCACCAAGCCTAGCAAGCAGTTTCTTACTGGGGTTCTCAGGGCAGAAGCCTGGGCTCTGGCAGTCCCAGCTGGCTCAGCCACCATCTCCTTCCAACTAAAGTGATGGTGCAGAGATTAACTCAGTGTGGTCACACTGAGAAGGACAGGTGGGGTTGGGTGGGGTCACTGACTTGAGCTTTAGGTCTAAATAGGGGATGGACTGGGCGGGGGCAAGAGGCATGTACAAGTAAGCCATCCTGGTTAAGGTGTGCTTCTGCCCATCCTCTGGCACCTCAGGTCCTGCAAGGTGGTCAGAAGAAATATTTACCATTGAGGGGACTGGTGGCTCTCAGATAACTGCCCTTGTTGGGGCGAGGGGTGCTCCGTGAGGCTCTGAGGTTCTGGGTATGGATAATGACTCAAGAAATCAAGGGCAAGGACTCTCTTTAGCCTTTAGCCAAAGTAAAGGAGGCAAACAGGCTTCAGGCAGAGTTGCCCAGTGTTCATTCTACTTTTGGTCAACCTCGTGGGCCCAAGTGAGAAGTTAGTGTTTTCATAGTTTATATTTTATTTATCAAAATTGCCTGCCGTTTCCAGTTGTTTCCAGAAACTGCTGTAGAATAGTCTGTACTGTTTGGTGGTTGAAAGAGAATGAGACTTGGGAGAGCAGGTATGATGGCAGACAGGGCTGCCTTTTGCCTAGTTAGGGAGGGAGGCTGAGCACAGGTTCTTTCCCACTGAGCCATCTTGACAGGCCCAGTGTATTATCTGTTGTCTCTCTTCCTTCTCCCCTAGGGACAGAGGTGTGGTGTGGGGTCGCTCCCTCCCCTCGTGGGTCGTTGGCCACCGGTCCACGAGGACAAAGGGAATAGAAGCGACGAACGGGGTCAGGATGGCCAGTGAGCACTGACAGAAGAAAGCCCTTCAGGGGAGGCAGGTTCAGTGATACAAACAGCTCCAGATTCAGTGAAACAGCTCCGTTTATTCAGTGGGAGAACTGGAGGCAGTAGCCAAAGCTTCAGCTGATAGGTGCTCATAGTATGTTTTATTTACATGTGGCAGTTAGGCTCCTATCATCCGACTATGACTATGGGGGGGGGCGATGCCTAATTATCATATAGAAAAAACCTAGGGGTAGTTTTTACTCCAGGTAACTATGCCAAAGGTCATGTTTTAAATGAGGCCAAGCAGCTGTGCTTGGCGGCACTTTCCAGGTAAGTCAGGCAGGAAGCCCCTGCTGAGAAAGGAGGCGACCTTAACAGCAGGGTTCCCCAACAGTGTTTGGCCCATGATTTCATTGTTCTGCACGTTAGTCTTCTCTTAAGGTCTCTTTCCAGCTTTCCACACACAATGCTGCCTACCTTTGTAGAGAAAGAGGCCTGGAGAAGGGCCATCTGCTCTAGAAATGAGAGCTTCAATCACAGTGGGCGGCAAACCAGATCACTCTTGTGTGGAAGAACGCAGGTGTTCCCACTGGCCACTGGAGGGCACTGTGCCCACTGCGAATCTGCTCCTTGGCTTGCCCACAGCCACAAATCCTTCGAATGAGCCTGTCCAGCGTCAGGCAAGGCCAGAGTCTCCTCAGACATCAGCTTTAGGCACTGGTGGCTGGTCCTAGAGCGGAGCATTATTTAACAAATGGAGATTGTGGAGGTAACATTTGAACGCTCATGGCCAAGTTTGTTCACCCAGAAAACTTGGGAAAATTCTCGTAGGTCTGCAGGACACACAGAACCAGACACAAAAGCCTATGCCTTGTGGAAATTGCATTCTGGTTGGCGG
>NW_008340872.1:154141-193586 GCF_000622305.1 Nannospalax galili | reverse complement strand
GGGGGGGTGGGGGGGCGCTTAGAGCTGGTGTGGAGTCTGGGCCTGAGACTAATGGAGGCAGTGGAGGATGTAGCCAGGCATTACGGGGTCTCTCTCTAGGGTTCTCAGAGTGGGCTGACTCTTAGAGCACTGTGGGGGTTGGGGAGATGGGAGGTTACTGCCCCCTCAGGAAGCGGGCTCCAGAATCCAGGCTGGGAATGGGCAAGGTGGTGCAGCAGAAAGGGGCTTGCTGGGCTGGATATAACCGATTCGTTCTTTCCCCGATTTCTTCTGCTCCTCTCTTCCACCCCTGAAATGTATCCTTTCCTGTGTTCTCAAGGATGAAACTGTTTCTTTCACTCTGTGTATAGTATTTCTTCAGGGGGCCTGGAGAGGTGGCTCAGCCGTTAAGTGCACAGGCTGCTCTTGCAGAGGACTCAGATTCAATTCCCAGCACCCACATGGCTGCTAACAACTATCTGTAACTCCAGTTACAGAAGAATCTGACGCCCTCTTCTGACCTCCGTGGTCACTGCATGACATGGATGCACTTATATACACGCAGGCAATACACTCATAAAAATAATAAAATATTTTTAAAATAAAAAGAATTTTCTTCAGGTCCAGCGAGATGGCTCAGCAGGTTATGGTGATTGCCATCAAGCTTGAGTTTGATCCCCAGGGCCTGCATAGTAGAAAGACAGAACCAACTGCAAGTTCTCTAACCCATGTGCACTGTGGCACACATACACCCCACACAATAAATAAATAAATAAATAAATAATAAATTGGTTAATTAACAAAATTGAAAAGAAAGAAAAGAAGATAGCAAAAAACCTTGAAAAAGATTTAGGTGGGTGTGGTGTTGCATGCCTATAATCTCAGTACTCAGGAGATAGAGGCAGAGGCAGGAGGATCAGGTATTCACGATGAGTCTTAGTTACATAGTGAGTTTGAAGCCAGCCTGGGCTTCATGAGAACCTGCCTCAAAGTGGGGTGATGGGAGAGGAGGGGTAGGAAAGGAAGAAAGAGAGAGGGAGGCAGGGGCCGAGGGAAGGAAGTAAGTTGTGTGGTGCTTATGATGTAACATGCTAGAACTTTGGTCATCAGAGGTTTGAGTTTCCGGGTTGGACGCAATCCAGTGGGATTGGTTACACTGCCCAATCTCCCTAAGGAAGGAACTGAGGCCCAGAAGGTACTGGGTTGTCAGGAGCATGGTCGCCAAATTCATTTCTGAGGAAATAGAGCCCAGGACCAGGCTCATCACCACTATCAAACCCTCTTATAGCAGGAATTCTGTTTTGTCTAGGATGCTTCATCTCACTTAGCCCAGCTTGATTCCTTCTGGTGACTGGGAGCTCACCACTCAGGGCAGATGTCTGCTCCATTTCCATGTGGCTCAACCGAGTCAAAACCCAGCTCTGCTCCCGTCCACTGAGCCCCACACAGCAGCCTGCCCCCTCTTTCCAGTCCTCAAGACAATTCCACTCCTTCTTTGGGGTTTTTCTTTCCAGGCTAAACACCCTCAGGAAGAGGCAGACCTCCAGATCTGTGAGCTGCCAAACCACTGCACTTCCCCATGTGAAGGAGACAACGACCCCATGGAGCAGCTCAGCAGGAGCCACAGAACAGTCTCTGTCTGCTCTTGGCTCTGGCCTGGGAGGCTATTTTTTCTTCTAAGGCCAGAGCTTCGGATTTATCCTGAGCGCCTGTTTCTTGGCTGATGAACAGTTGGAAGAAACAGTCCAGCTAGCCACAGACCCATGTAAAGCACGTGTCCTGATGGGCGACTGCTAAAGCCCTGCTGGGGCACCAGAACAACCTCTGCCCTCCTGAGTCACCAGCTGGCGGATTCACCTCCACCCTCCATCCTCCCTTTGCCTCCTCTTGCCCTCAGCTCAGCCGCTGGGGCTATGCCACTATGACTCTCATGTCTAGGACAATGGGTTCCCTTCATTGCACGCTGCACCTAGATAAAGGACTGATGATGGATGGAACCGGGTGGAAATGGCCAGATGCCAGTCTTTGAAAGGTTGTTCCTCTAAGCAAGCACTCATCAGCCTGTGTTTATGGCCTGGCTTCATCTTTGGATGGTTTGGGATTGATGTCTTCACCAGTCTCTGCCATGTCCGTTTCAGAACTTTTAGTGTTATGGAATGAGCCAATGGAGATGCTAGGGTCATCTCTGCAGAGTCCAGAATGTTCCATAGAGGGCCTTAGCCATAGCTCATGATATGATAAAAGGAGATTGAGGGGGACACTCCCTGCCTAGCTGCCATTGGCAGTGGGCATTGCTGGACCCCGGGCACCGGATGGGAGTTCGACCCACCGCTGGTGACTGATGTCAGTGTGTTTCACAGCCATTCCCTGGCTTAGTTTCTCAGGGAAAAGATTAGAGCCTCAGCCTTGCTTGTCACGGGCTCCACGGGAAGGAAAGGAGACGGTGCTGAGCTAGCTTCATCTGCTGCTCCTATGGTAGCATTGACAAAAGAAACGTATTACTGTCCTGGCTGGGAAGTCTAGGGCAGTGGGCCCACATCTGCTGAGGACAGGCCTCATGGAGAGATGACAGGACATTTTCATTGGAACTTGGTGCGGTACCTCCTCCAGCTGGAGGAATCACTGACTGAGAATATAATACCTCCTATTTCACTCCATTGCTCATTTTTGTTTGTATTACTTTAATCTGTAATTTTTAAATTTCTATTTTTATATACATGTATACTTTAATTTTTTTGTATCTACACATTTTCACTTTAAATGTTCAATTATAATTTGTGTCTCAATGGAAAGGATCTTTAAAAAATTATTCATTTACATTTATTTATTTATTTATTTATTTATTTATTTACCTTTCGGAGACAGGGTCTCCCCGTCGCCCCAGCTGGCCTGGAACTCACTATGTAGACCAGTCTGACCTTGAACTCACAGAGATCTGCCTGCCTCTGCCTCCTGGGTGCTCGTGTGTTTTTTTAAAAAAATTATTTGTTGGGGGCTAGAGAGACGGCCCACCCACATGGCTGCTAACAACTGCCTGTAACTCCAGGATCTGACACCCTCTTCTGCCCTCTGCAGACATTGCATGACGGGTACATTTACATACATGCAGGCAATGTATTCATACAATACAATAAAGATAATAAAATATTTTAAAAATAAAAAATTTGTTGCCAGGTATGGTGGTGCATGCCTTTAATCCCAGCACTTGAGAGGCAGAGACAGTAGGGTCTCTGTGAGATGGAGGCCAGCCTGGTCTATATAGTGAGTTCCAGGCCAGTTGGGGCTAAAGGGAGGTTCTGTATCAAAAAAAAAAAAAAAAAACCCCCCAAATCAACAAAAATTTGTTCTATTATTTTTATGTGTATGTGTATATGCTTATGTGAGTTATGTGCCCCACATATAATCAGGGATATGTGGAGGCCAGAAGAGGGTGTCTATAACTGGAGTTATAGACAGTTGTGAGCTGCCATGTGGGTGCTGGGAACCGAACCCAGGTCCTCTACAAGAACAACAAGAGCTTTTAACTGCTGACCCATCTCTCCAGCCCTGTGTCTGCCCTTTTCTATAAGCCAAATATATAGTATTTTCTCTGCTGCCTCTCATAACCCACTGTCTTTTCTTCTCATTCTTACTCTACCTCCCCTTGCTCCCTCCCCATTCCCCCTTCACTTTACTTAAATATTGATACCCTTAGTCATAAAAAAAGTATATACACTACATTTCTTCCAACCAATATCCTAGTGCCACTGTCTTATCCAAATGTACACAAGGTGAAGTGCACAAGCATCTTCATGTAGCTGATGCCAGGGCTGCTAACCATCTTGGTTATTGCTGCTGCTGGTTTCCTCCTAAACATGAACCCACATGAAGACCACCCACCAGCAAGAATCACACAAAACTGACAAAAGCTGTGGGGAAAACTACAAACCACAGGACACACACAAAACACAAAAAACTCATGAGAGCACATTCCATAACGACACCCCCACAAACTGACTTCTTAGTAAGAGAAAGTAAAGATCCAGCTATAGGTGAAATGGTAGGGAAAGATTTCACAGTCCTATTTTAAAAAGGATTAATGAAGAAATAGGAGACACCAATAAACAGATAAGGAAATCAGTTCAAGACCTAGACAAGAGTTACCAAATCAATTCAAAACACAGACAAAAAGGTACTAAGGTGGATGAAAGAATTAATAACTTGGAGGGAAAAAAATTTTAAAGGAAAAATTCAGTGAGGAAATTGAGATGGCGATAGAAATTTTGGGAAAGTGTCATCAGCAGACAAGACTAAACAGAAGGATGAGTTTCAGGCATGGAGGACAAGGTCAGAACGGTAACATCTACAAAATATAGAGAAAAAAATGAACATGACCAAAACTTCCAAGAAGTCTGGGATACATTCAAGAGAACAAAGATCCATAAAGTTCACAAATTAGCCATCACAGATGTAAAGAAACTCATATAGTGATTCTCAAACCTGATAAAATAGACTTCTACCATACTAGAAGAGATAGAGAGAGCCACTACAAATTAATAAAGGGAGCAATTCACCAAGAGTATATAACTATCGTAAATATTCATGCACCAAATCTTGGAGCCTCCAATTTTATTTTAAAAAATGCTAAAAGTTACAAAAGGCCAGCCACACAGAGCTGTACACGGTAATAGTGGTGGACTTCAATGCCACACTTTCATATTTAAATAGATCTTCCAAACTAAAAATCAGCAAAGAAGCTGGATTCTGCAAACATCTACATAATGTTTCACCCAATGGAGAGGGAGTACAGATTATTCTAAGCATTTCATGGAACTTTCTCAAAAAATGATCACATAGTATTGCTCATAAAACAAGTCACAAAAAAGTTGAAAGGAGCCAGAGAGCTGGCTCTGCGGTTAAAAGTACTGGCTGCTCTTGCAGAGGACCTGGGTTCAATTTCCAGCACTCACATGACAGTTAACAACTGTCTGTAACTCCAGTTCCAGGGGGTCCAATTCCCTCTTCTGACCTCTGGGGGAACTGTGACATGGGTTATACCTACCTGATGCACTCATACACATAAAAATAAAAATAATTAAAAAGTATTTTTTTCAAAAAGCTGAAATAATTCCTTGTATCTTATCAGAACACAGTGGAATAAAACCAGCAGCCAAATATCAAGCCTAATCTCAGAAAATATACACACTTTGGAGCCTGAATAATAAACTTTTGAATGAATAGTGGGTTATTGAAGAAACCAGGGAGGGAACTAAAAGCTTCCCAGAATCAAGGGAAAATGATCACAACCTACCCAAATCTCTGGGTTACATATACAGCAGACCTAAGAGGAGAGTGTATTAGCTCTACGTGCTCACAATTAAATCACAAAAATTCAAATAAATAACAATAATATACTTAAATGCTCTACAAAACAGAGGAAGCCAGCCCAAATGAAGCACATGGTAAAAATGGTAAAGATTAAAGCATAAGTGAATAAAATACAGACTAAAAGAATAATGCATATAAATTAAGAGTAGTTCTTTGAGGGGCCAGAAAGAAGACTCAGTGGTCAAGGGCACTTGCTACTCTTGGAGAGGACCTGGGTTTGATTCCTAGCAACTACATCAGGAAATTTGTAACTGCTGGTAACTCCAGTTCCAGGGGCACCAACAACCCTCTGCCCTCCATAGGCACCTGCATGTACGTGGTGCCCATAATAGGCATACATGCACACATGTAAATAAAAGAGTTCTTTGAAAAAATTAACAAGATTGACAAGCCCCTAGACAAATTAACAAAAAAGGGGATGGGGAAAGACAGAGAGACAGAGTCAGAGGAGAGAGAATTTAAATGAATAAAATTAGGTATGAAAAGGGAGTTATTAAAACTGGATTTCTCCAATGAAATCCAGAACATCATCAAGGAGTATTTTGAAAACATACTTCAAAAATCTGGAAAGCCTAGAAGAAACAGATAAATTTCAAGATGCATATGACCTACTAAAATTAAAGCCAGGAACTATAAATAATTTTAAAAGACCCATAACAAGAAATGAGATTGAAGTAATTAAAGATCTTCCCATACTCAGGACCAAATGGTCACTGTTGAATTTTATCAAGCTATTTTTTAAGACTTATTTTTACTATTTTTATGTGTACATTATGTATGCATGAATGTATGCCACATATGTGCTTGCCCTTGGAGGCCAGAAGAGGGTATTGGATCCCTGGAGCTGGTGTTACAGGTGGTTGTGAACTGTCTGACATGGGTGCTGGGAACTGAACTTGGGTCCTCTGGAAAAGCAGCAAGTACTTTTAAACCACTGAGCCATGTCTCTAGTGCCCTTACCAAACTGGGTTTTTTGTTTTTTTTTTTTTGTCTTTTTGAGACAGGGTCTCCCTGTAGCCCCAGCTGTCCTGGAACTCACTATGTAGACCAGGCTGACCTTGAATTCACAAAGATCCACCTGCCTCTGCCTCCCAAGTGCTGGGATCAAAGGCATGTGCCACCACGCCAAGCACCAAACCGTTTTTTTAAAAAAATTTGTATGTATGAGTGTATTGCCTACATGTATGGAAGTGCACCCATGTTGTGCAATGCCTGCAGAGATCAGAAGAGAGCGTTGGATCACCTAGAACTGGAGTTACAGATGGTTGTTACCTGCCATGTGGTTGCTGGGAACTGAACCCAGGTTCGCTGCAAGAGCAACCAGTGGGCGCTCTTAACTGCTGAGCCATCTCTCCAACCCCTCCATACCAAATTTAAAAACAAATTTATTTTTATGTGTATGAGTTTATGTAAGTGTACCCATGCATGCATGCTCACAGAGGTCCAGAGGGGGCATTGGATCTCCTGGAACTGGAGTTATGGACAGTTTGTTAGCCTCCATGTGGGTGCTGGGAACCTAATGAGGGTCCTCTGTAATAACAGCCAGTGCTCTTAACAACTGAGCTGATATTTACGCAGGTAAAGTTGGGATTTCTTTTTTTTTTTAACTTTAAAAAAAATTTTAATTTACTTTTTATGTGTATTCGTGTATTGCCTGCATGCAGGTAAGTGCACCCATGTTGTGCAATGCCCGCCGAGTTCAGAAGAGGCTGTCGGATCCCCTGGGACGGGAGTTACAGACAGTTGTTAGCTGCCATGTGGGTGCTGGGATTCGAACCCAGGTCTTCTGCAAGAACAACCAGTGTTCTTAACCGCTGAGCCATCTCTCCAGCCCCCGTTAGGATCTCTTACTCCTGCCTCCATGTCTATGCTGGGATTTTTGTCTGGCTTGAATATATGTGGGACTTGTACACGCTGTCACCATTGCTGTGTGTTTATATGACTAACTGCCCAGCCGTCTGGAAAACTCTGTTTCCTTGTGGTCACCTCCTTTGGCTCTTAGAATCTTTCTCCCCCTCTTACACATTGATCCCTGAGCCTCGGGAGCAGAAGTTTGACCTAGGTGTCCTATTCAGGGATCAGCACTCTGCAGCCTCTTGTTCTCTGCACGTTGGCCATTTGTGGTTCTTTGTGTTAATCACTACCTACTGCATAAGGAATCTTCTCTGCTGAGAGTTGAGAGATGCATTCATCTATGGGTGTAACAAGTCACCAGGAGTCAGTTTACTACTAGATCTATTTATCAGAATAACAGTATTAGGTTCTGTTCTCTGGCCTGTGGACTGCCAGATTCCTAGGCCTGGTATCAATGCCACATAGAGACTCCATCCTCTGAAGTGAACCTTAAAGCCGATTGGAAAGTAGTTGGTTACTCCCATAATATTTGTGCCACTATTGTACCAGTGGGCATACTTTGCTAGCATGCCTGGGTTTTTTATGTGGGGTCCAGGGATTGAATTGAGGCCTGTATGCTTGTATTATGGCCAACACTGGCGGAGTCATTGTCTTAGCCCTTTTTCTTCCTTCCTTCTTTTTTCTTTCTTTCTTTTTTATTTTTTTAGACATAGGTCTCTCTGTGTGTTCCAGGCTGGTCTCAAACTCATGTTCCTCCTGCCTCCAATCCCAAGTCTGGGATTACAAGTATATGCCAGTACAACTGGTTTGTGCATTTTTACTAATACATGAAACTATTTGTTTTGGCTAGACCCAGACACTATTTCATCTGCAGGTATACACATGTTAGGGTGTGATCATACTGTCAAATACCCACTACACAGTTCTACAGGCTTACACTCCCATCAAATGGTTAGTGTGAACTTACTACAAAGTTAAATCCTGGACAATCTAGTACTTGAATAACACCATTTTCCACTGAATTTTTTTTTCCCACTGGCTATTTGTATGATATCTTGTTACATTTAAAATTTTCATATACACTAAATTTTCTTTAGTGTCAACTTGACACACCCGGGTTGAGGGAGCCTCAATCGGGGGATTGCCTCTATTGGACTGGCCTGTGGCCATGTCTGAGGGGCATCTTCTTGATGAGTGATGAGGGAAGAGCCACCCCTGGGCAGGTGGGCCTGTGTTGCATAAGAAAGCAGGCGGGGGGGGGGCCAGGGAAAAAAGCCAGTAAGCAGCATTCCTCCATGGCCTGTGCTCCAGCTCCTGCTTCCAGGTTCCTGCCCTGAGTTCCTACCTTGGGCTCCCTGATGAACTGCGACCTGGGAGATGTAAGCGAATAAACCTTTTTCTCCCCAAGTTGGTAGTGGTCAGAGTGTTTTGTCACAGCAATGGAGAAACAAACCAGGACACTTGGCTTATGTTTTATCTCTTTTAAAAGCTTTTATCTATGTGTATGAGTATTTTTCCTGCATATAAGTGCACCAAATGCTTACAGTGCCTGTGGAGGTCAGATGAGGATGTCAGATCTCTTGGAACTGGAGTTACAGATGGTTGTTAGCCACCATTTGGGTGCTGGAAACTGAACCCGGGTCCTCTGCAAGAGCAGCCAGTGCTCTTAACCACAGAGTCATTTCTCCAGCCCCATGTTTTATCTCTTGATTTGTAAGAGTCATGGTTTGAATATGAAGTGTCCTCAACAGACTCGTGCATTTGAATACATGGTCCACAGCTGGTGTTGCTAATCTGGGAAGTTGCAGGGCCTGGTTGGTGGCTGTGGGTCACTCGGGTGGACCTTGTAGGGTTATAGCCTGGATTCTGTCCTCTCAGCTTCCTGATTCATTAAGATGTGAAAAATGTCAGTTACAGGCCCCTTTTGCTACAGACTGAACTACTCCCCCATGCCTTCCCTGCCAAGATGGACTGTGCCCTCTGAAACTGGGAGCCAAAGTGAGCCTCTCTGCTCTTTAGGGTATTTGTGTTGGACACTTCCTCACAGCAAGGAAAGTGGTTACACAAGAAGAGCTTGTTCTCACTCTCCACCTTTAAGTCTGTATTTAGTAGATAGTCAAATTTGTTTTTCCTTTCTGCCTGGAAAGACGTCTACCACACCAAACCACAGAGAGATTAATTCCTTTCTTTCTGGGTCTTAAGTTTTGTAGCTTTTCTTTATGATTGAACCATTGATGTATATAGAATTCTTCTGGTTTCACAGAGAGACTAAAAGCCAAACTTTATTTTCCAACTGTTTAGCTAGAGTTTTGGTAATATTTGGTGAGCAATTTATGCCTTCAATTAATTTAATGTCACTTCTAGTGGTTGATGTATTTCCATATATTGGTAAATCTGTTTCTATATTTTCTTTTCTTTCTTTCTTTTTTTTTTTGAGACTGGGGTCCCATTTTGTAGCACTGGCTGGCCTGGAACTCACCATGTAGACCAGGCTGACCTCAAACTCACAGAGATCCACCTGCCTCTGCTTCTCAAATGCTGGGACTAAAGATATGTGCCACCACACCCAGCCTTTAATTTAGTCTAAAATTTTATTTATTCATTTATTTATTATTTGGATATACTTGTGTCATGGTACACATGCGGAGGTCAGAAGACAGTTTGGTTCTCTCCTTCCACTTCATGGGGGTCCTGGGGATTGAACTCAGGTTTTCAGGCTTGGTCACAAGAGCCTTTCCCAGCTGAGCCATCTCCCGGCCGCCCTAATTCATCTTCATTGGGTTCAAGGAACAAGGACAGTGTTGCCAAAGTTGGCTGAGTAGACTGTGTACTTGGCGACTGCCTGGACCGTTTCTTTTTCTGTCTTTGGACTTTGTTCTCTTCCTAGGCTGGAGTGGCCAGGCTCGTGATTAAGCACACTCACGTCTTGCTGCCTCTCCTTGGCATCGATGGGGCCACATGCATGGCCCAATCAGTGCCCAGGTGGGGTCAACTTCACCTAGAATATTTTGGGCAGGAGGGAGGAGGACATGGATCCCCAGAGAAATGTGGGGTGCTACCAGAGTAGAAGGGTAAACAGGGTGAGTGGGTGCTGAGGGCATCTCCTACATGTGAGCCTGTTTAATGCCTGGTTTGCTGTGAGTCCCTGTGTTTCTTTTTCATACCCTAGAATTCCCTGGCTAGTCTTCTGTTGTTTCTTGCAGTTGAATTTCAAAATCTGTTTAAAAAAAAAAAAAAAAAGAAAGGTTAAAGTCTTTACTAGTCTGCATTGGATTTATAGGCAGGACCTTTATCAGGGGGAGTGTACTAAGTCATCCACAAGCACATAGCCGATTCCGTTCCTTCCATCTATTCATTTTTCTCTGGAGAGCTTGACACCCTTCATAAAACTCTTGTAAGTTTCTCAAGTTTATTCCTTGGGTTTTGAAAGAGCAGTAGGCTTTATTTATTTACTATGAGCAGTTTTAGGTTTCATAAGACCTGAGCTGAAAGCACAGAGTCCCCCTCCTTCCTCCCTAACCCCCACTGGCCCAGTTCTCTGTGGTTGACAGCTTGTATTGGTGCAAAGCATTTGTACAGTTGGTGAGCTGATAGGGACACATCAGTCATATTGCAGTGCACCCTGCCCTGTGCATGCTATGGGCTTCTGCACATGTGTGACGACATATGTCCCCCATGACAATGTTCAACAGAAAATCTTCATTGTCCTAAAGATCCTGGTCTCTCTGCTTAGTCTTCCCTGGCCCCTGGCAGCCACTGATGTGTTAACTGTTTCTGTAGTTTTGCTCTTTCTAGAGTTTTCAGACTTCCTTCCGTCACCATTAGTTTTTGTCAACCTGATGCAAACTCATGTCACCTGTGAAGAAGGAATCTCAACTGAGGACCTTCCTTCATCAGATTAGTTTATGGCCATTTCTATACAGCATTGTCTTGATTGCTGATCGATGCTGGAGGGCCCTGCCCACTGTGGGTGGTGCCATCCCCGGGCAAGTGGTCCTGGGTTGCATAAGAAAGGCAGCTGAGCAAGCCGGGGAGCCAGTAAGCAGCGTTTCTCCATGGTCTCTGCTTCAGTTCCTGCCTCCAGGTTCTGCCTTGATTTCCTGCTATGATTTCCATCAGTGAGGGATTGTGACCTGGGAGTTGTAAGATGAAATAAAACTACCCAAGTTGCTTTTGATCAGAGAGTTTCATCACAGCAACAGAAAAGTAAGCTAAAATACCTTTTTTTTTTTTTAAGAATATTTTTATTATTCCAAAGAGAGGCAATTTTAAACACATTTTTTCCAGAAATAAGTTGAAGCAGGTTACATAAAAAAAAATATATATATACAATGACGTTTAAGGGTGGAAACCTAGGGATAAGAAAGCAAAGACTAAAGCCAGGCTTGGTGACACACATCCTCAATCTCAGCACTTGGGAGGCAGAGCCTGGCAAATCTCTGCAAGCTCAAGGCCAACCTGGTTTACCCAGCAAGCTTAAGCCAGCTGGGGTCACAGGGAGACCCTGTCCCCAAAAGACCAAAGAAACCAAAATCAAAGACCAAAGGATTTGCCAACATGGGATCAACTGGTGGAATAATGAAGGTTTTCATCAGCCCTGTTCCTTTTTTTTTTTTGAAATCCTAACTAGTTTAATGGGCTTGCTCTTGCTAACAGAGCATATGGTGGGAGTTTATTTACAGAAGAGTGGGTGCCACCCCCCATTTTACAGCTGTGCTGGAACTCCACAACAGTGGCACAAAATGGTGAGAGAGGTGCCTCTTGGTGTCCTGGGCTTATATATCCTTAGCCCCTCCCCCACATACAGCTAAGGTTGGCTGATAGGGTGGGAGGGGTGACTGAATCCCCCGACTCCTTGATGAGCCTGAGAAGGAGGTGTGACTACAGCTTGCCTGCATAGTGGTCAGAGGACACTTCCAGTTAATGCTCCACCTCTCCCTCCAGCTCTCACATTCTTTCTGCCACCACTTCTGCTTCTTTCCTTCCCGCCTCCCTCTCCGCCCCCGCCCCCGCTCCTTTGCGCCCTCCTTCCTTCCTCCCTCCCTTCCTCCCTTTCTCCCTCTTTTTCTTTTTTCTCTTTTCAGATTGGGTCTTGGTATGTAGTGCAGTTGTCCTGGAACTCTCTCTGCAGTCCAGATTAGCCCCAGACTTGCAATTCTTTTGCTTCTACATCCTAATGTTGGGTTATAGGCATGTACCACAAGCCCAAGTATATTGACTTCTTTTAAGTTAGCAACATGCATTTAAGATTCATTTCTATCTTTTTGTAACTTGATAGCTCATCTTTTCTCATTAAATAATAAATATTACACTATGTGGATGTAGATGTATCATTTCTTGGGATCTTAAAATATGTATCTGCGTGTCTGTCTCCTTGTGTTTTCCAATGTCTCCTTACTTTAAGGTCATCTGCAACCTCACATACCCAATCATGTATCCTCATGGCTCTGGGCATTGCTGTGTGGACATAGTGGGGAGAAGGGGAGATGTCTTTGGTCCATCTCAGTCTCCTTCATTTGGTTCCTCTATTAGCTGCTCTCCCACATAGGTCCCATTTCTGTTTTCCTAATCAGATGCCGTGTGATCTTGATACTGTGATTATCACTCAATGTACGAAAGCGTTTTATGTTTGTTGCTCACCTGTCCTCCCTCCATTTCAATTTCTGTCTCTGTCTTCTGAAATGGAAACCTCACTCCGTTTTGCTCTAGCTGACTTTTGCTTTACCCTGTGTGTTTGCCCAGCCATTCCCACTGCAGCCAGCCAGGCAGAACATCTCATGTAGACAGCTTCAGGGAGTACATTGTTTCTACAATACTGAAGTAGCCAGGTAGCTTGTCCTGGTAGCTATATCTGCATCTCCATGGAGCCCATTGTTTCTACAATTCTGAGAAACTTTTTTTTTCCTTATAGAAACTTTTTGTTAACTGAAAATCTCTTTGTTGCCCGAATTGCTCCTAGTCAGGTGTAACTATGGTGATCTGATGTAACTATGGTTATTGGCTTTACCTCCCCCACTCCCGGCATGATGTAACTGCGGTTTTAAGCTTTATAAACCCTGCCCTGCTTCCCCTCAGGATCAAGAGTCTTTTGGGCATTAGCTGGCTATTGACTGCTGGCTAATAAAGGACTCTTGATTTGACCATCACTATGTGGCATTCCTCTGTGCCTCTCGCTCAGTATTATGTTACCAATTACTGAGGAACTCAGCTGTCTTCTGGGCATAGCCTGATCATCTCTCTCTCTTGAATCAGAGCAGCTGTGATTTCCCAAACAAGATTCTCACAAGATTGGATCTACATGATAGCATGCACCTGTAATCCCAGTGCTCAGGAGGCAGAGACAGGAGGATCAGGGCAAGTTGTGGGTGAGCCTGGTCTATATAGTGAGTTCCAGACAAGCCAGGGCTGCATAGTAATACTGTCTTAAAAAGAAAAAGGGCCATGGCAACTAACACCCCTGTCCCTGGGACATATACACAGACTGGAACTGGCGGGGGAGACAGGTGCTTTTCAGTGTACTTGCTGTAAATTGCCCATGATCCTGTAAGTAACCTTAATTAAACTCATTCATTGATGTACTAGGCTTGGGCAAGGTCACTGCTTTTGACTTTTGTTGCTGTTATGGTTTGAAGGAGAAATGTCCCCCACAGTCATGTTTTTGAGCTCTTGGTCCCCAGCTGGTGGCAATTTGGAGGTCTTGGAATCTTCAGGAAGTGGAACCTTGCTGGAGGAAGTATGTCACCTAGGGGGGTGGGCTTTGAGAGTTCATAGCCTTGCCCCACTTCCAGCTGCTCTCTCTGCTTCCTGTTTGTGGTTAAAGAGGAACTCTCAGTATCCTGCTCCTGCAGCCATTACACCCCCCATGTCTCCCCACTGTGATAGACTCATCCCTCTGGAACTGTAAGCCAAAATAAGCTCTTTCTTCCATGGTGTTTTAAAAAATATTTTATTTATTATTTTTATTTGATGTGTATGAGTGTCCGCATACATGTGAGTGCACCCATGTCGTGCAATGCTGCTGACGTCAGAAGAGAGTTTCAGATTTCCTTGGAACTGGAGTTAAGGATGGTTCATAACTGCCATGTGGGTGCTGGGAATTGAACTCAGGTCCTCTGCAAGAGCAGTCAGTGCTCTTAACCACTGAGCCATTTCTCCAGCCCTGGTATTTTTTTTTTTTTTTTTAAATCACAGCAACAGGAAAATAACCAACACACTAGCTCTATCTGGGGTGAGTAGAAATTGACTCATAGAAACTGGTAAGGTGGGTCTTCCTAATGCAACTAATCTAATCCAAAAAAGAAAAAAAAAAAATCCCTCATGGGCATGCCCAGAGGTTGTCTCCTAAGTGATTCTAGATCTTGTCCAGTTGCCTCTCAGAAAATCAGTACTAACCATCACAAAAGGACTTAAAACAACTTCTATGCTGTCTGCTCCCAGTGAGGTGAGCCAGTGAGATTTTGAAACGTATTAATGACTTACCCGATACCATACTGCTTTTCATCCTTTGACCTAGTGAGACCTGTGATTTTGTTTGACTAAACTAATTTTATTTATTGGGAAAATTTATATGTGATCTCTTTTCTAATATTTATTAAACATTTGTGTCAGCATTTGTATCTGGCCCTGTGGCTTTGCACTCACAGGCACATTACCCCCACCCTCCCCACACATAATTTAAAACATTTGAAAAATATTTGAATTTATAGTGTTTTTCTTTGTGATTTAATATATTGTAAAAAAAAATCTGTAAATCTTCTATTGCTTAAAAAAAAAAAAAAAAGATAGTACACTACGTTTTCTCCCTTTTCAGGATGTAGGATTAGAGATTGACCTGTTTTAGGGCGTGTGTGTGTGTGTGTGTGTGTGTGTGTGTGTGGAGAGAGAGAGAGAGAGAGAGAGAGAGAGAGAAGAGGTAGGCAGGGGAAGAGAGCAAGAGCATGAGAGAGAAGATAGATATTGAACTGGTTTTGGTATCAGTGTTTATATTATTTTAGTCTGGGTCTACCCACCGAAACAAAACTATATTAGGTATGACTGACAGTTGGAAGGGATTTAATACAGAGTTGTGATAGGTATTGCTGGGCTCAAAGAACAGAGAGAAGATCAAGTTCAGCCAGGGTTAATGACTTACAGAAGTGCTCCCCCAAGTAGGGCTGAAGATATACAAGAGCCCGGGACCTGGAGAGATGGCTCAGTGGTTAAGAGCACTGGCTGCTCTTGCAGAGGACCCATGCTCAATTCCCAGCACCCACACAGCAGCTAACAACTGTCATAACTTCAGTTCCAGGGGATCTGACACTTTCTTCTGACCTTCACAGGCATTGCACACACAGTTGCATATACACACATGCAGGCAAAACACTCATACACATAAAGAACCTGTGAACACAGAGGGCCTCAGAAATTAGTGCTCAGACCCCTGTAGAAACGGCCTACCACTGTGACTTCCGCCGATGCAAGGGACAGTTTCAGACAGTGGTGTACAAAGTGACCAGAAGTTGCTGCCAGCTGCAGCTTAATCTGCTCCAGTGCCTCCTGCTGGAATGTGAGTGGCAAAGGCGACCCAGTCCCAGGACCTAGCTGTCTCCAGGAAGGTGGTTTTGGAAGGAAGAAACAGTAAGCAGGTAAATTGCCAGCTCCGGGAAGAGTCAGGAAGTTTCTTTGCCTGCACCATGTCCCCTTGAGCAGTTTAGCTGCATAGAAAGCCTCTGCTCTTTGAAGGGTGCAGGGGAAGGTGAGGGGACGTTCTTGTGAGGACAGTTAACAGCCTTCTCCACTTTTACCAAAATTAGTGAGTCAAGCCTTCCATCTTTACCCCAGACCATTTAGTAAGATAATCTTTCTTACCAGGCTGTTAACCAGCCTGAGTTGCCTGGATATTGGCTCGTGGTGATTTCTTTTCTTCATTTCAATTGCATGTATTTTTGTTCCCCTAGCCCTGCCTTCTGAAAAATGACCAAACTGGCTTGTGACCTTTGAAAAGTAATAAATCTGGGACTCACCGTCAATTCTTCCTTTCTCCCCCGCCCCCCGTTCCCTTTAAGCTTTGTATGAACTTTTATGCTCTTGCCTCTAGAATGCTTCGTTTGTATTCCACAAAGCATTTAAAGACATGATTATTATTTTGCCTTCAGCTTTGAGCCCATCCCGTGGGATTTTGAGACACAATATCCCTGTTACTGTAATCTCCTAGGTAGGCTGTCACTGTGGTTTCATTTCCTCTTCAAAACAGGAAAAATATTAGACTTTTGTTTTCACATTTCCAATAGGGTGAGCATTAATTTCTTCTTTGCTTGGACATTATTGATTTTAGTTTTATTACAAGTTGAGCATTTCATTTATATTTCTCTTAGAATTTATGGGAGCTTGGGGCTGGAGGGATGGCTCAGCAGTTAAGAGCACATTCTGCTCTTGTAGAGGACCTGAGTTCAGTTCCCAGCATCCACATCAGGTAGCTCACAACAACCTGTGACTTCAGCTCCAGGGGATCTGACACCCTCTTCTGGCTTTTATGGGTACTACATTCACATGGACATTTTACCCACCTCCCCCATAGTTTTTAAGAAATTTAAAATCTTAGAATTTATGGGGGGGTTCTTTATGATTTAATATATTGTAAAAAGTAAGCCTTCTATTGTTTTAAAACAGAGTACACTATATTGTCTCCATTTTCAGGATATAGAATTAGATATACATTCATAATCTTTGTCCTACTATGTAGACTATCATCTATCTATCTATCTATCTATCTATCTATCTATCTGTCTGTCTGTCTATCTATCATCTATCTATCTATCTATCTATCTATCTATCTATCTATCTATCATCTTCTATCATCTGTCTATATATATTTTGCTTGATGACAGAGACTGAAAGACACCAGTTGAAGTCTCTTACTGTAAATATGTCTCTGCAGTTCTTTTGTGGATCACTCTAGAAATGAAATTTGTCATGATAAGCATCTTGTCTATAATGCAATGAATTTCTCTGAGTTCTGCTCTCCTTGATATGGATATTAGATACTTGCTCTTACTTTCTTTTTACTTAAATGCCATCATTTTACCTGTAATTTTGCTTATAAGGCAATTTTCAGTTTTTCTGATTCTCTTTATTTGAATATAAAAATATGAAACATTTTAACTTTTATTTCTCTCTCTCTCTCTCTCTCTTTCTCTCTCTCTCTGTGTGTGTGTATTAGCATGTGAACATGTAAGCTTAGTCAGTTGTATTGAATCAAATGCTTTGGCTGTTTTAGGAGATGGAAGTGGAGGCGTGAATGGTAGTCCAAAGCTGTCTAGGATTGTTATGTCAGATCCCCTGGAACTGGAGTTAAGGACAGTTGTTAACTGCTATGTGGGTGCTGGGAATTGAACCCGGGTCCTCTGCAAGAGCAGTCAGTGCTCTTAACTGCTGAGCCATCTCTCCACTCCCAGCTTCCATATTTTTAAAATCAGAGTTAACATTGCATATTTTTCCATTCTTTATTTTTAGCTTATAATATCTTTATCTTTAGATTTCATCAGGAAGCAATGCAGTTGTAGCTTTTTTTACTCCATCTGACAAAGTCTGCTTTTTAATTGAAATATTTAAATGATTTATACTTAATGTGATTATTAATGTGGTGGCTAAATCAAGAGGCTATAACAGTTCTGCATCTGTGACGATCAATTTTAGACATCAACTTGACTGATTTAAGGACTATATAGAGAAGTGATGAAACTTTATTTTCAGATGTGGCTGTGAATGTGTTTCCAGAAGAGATTGACATGTGGGCCTAAGTGGACCAGGAGGAAAGATCTGTATTTGCTCTGGGCAGGCACCACCCAGTTGGCCAGGGGTCTTGACAGAGCAAAAATAGAAAAAACATGACTTGTTATCTCTGTTCTGGAGCTGGGGTATACATGTCTTTTCTTGACTTGGACATCAAAACTCCAAGTTGTCCAGCATTGGGTTCCAGGACTTATGCCCAGAAGGTCCCTGGGTTCTTGAGCCTTCATAATGGACTGAGCCGGGCTCCTGGCATCTGGATCTCTCCCATTTGCCGATAGCCCATCATGGAACTTCTTGGCCCCCTTAATTATATTAGCCAGTTCTTCTAATATGTCATCGCTTATTTATCTTATATAGAGACTATAGAGCCTTCTAGAGAGCTCTGATTAATACAGTACCTATCAACAGAACTTCAATATATATGGAGTAAAGCTTACAGAACTGCATGGATAGATAGATCCTCAATCTGTAGTGAGAGATTTCTGCCAATAATTGATGGAAAAATAGAAATGAACCACACAAGACAGAGAGAAATAATGAAGGGGCAGCCTGGGGGTTCTGGAGAAACTTGGATCCCCAACTTGTATGATATTCATGAAGGCTGTTCTGAGGGGGAAGCACGGAGGAAGCAGGATGAGATGGGACTACACGCAGTAAGGCAGAGGAGACAGAGATGAGGAAGTTTGTTTTCTTAAATACAAAGAGAGAGAGAGAGAGAGAGGGACAAAGAGAGAGAGAGAGAGAGAGGGAGAGAGAGAGAGAGAGAGAGAGAGAGAGAGAGAGAGAGAATCTCATGGTAAGAATTCTGTGTACCCCAGACAACATGATGCAGATGTTGTAAGCAGCTGGTACCAGACTTCAAAGCTTTCTCGGATAGACTCTGCTCCTGATTTGACCTTAACCCTGGCCACGTCTAGGCTCGATGAGGACATAGATCTGTCTCTGCCATCTGTTATTGTCTTTACTGCTGAAAGGAGGCAGAACTTCCACTTGAGAAATGGGATGGTGTTTCAGCATCATGCAGAATGCATTATCTGGGCCTGAAGAGATGGCTCAGCAGCTAGGAGCTGGTACTGAAGTCCCCTAAGAGGACCCGAGTTCCCAGCACCCACGTCGGGCAGCTCACACCTGCCTGTAATTCCAGCTCTAGGGGATCGCCACCCTCTTCTGGCCTCTGTGAACAACTGAACTCATGTGTATGTACTCCCTCCATTCCCCATATACATAATTAAAAATAAATCTTTAAAAAAGCAAATTAAAAAAAACCAAACTGTATTTCCTTACTTACTTTCTGCCCCCTCAGCTTGTGTGTAGCTGAGGGGTAGCCCATGGTGACAGAGGCCTTGTTTACTGCATACTATGGCCCTGGTAAATTCTCTGCAAATGGATCTTTTAAAAATATTTTATTATTTTCATTTTACATGTATGAGTGCGTTGCCTGCATGTGTGTAAGTGCACCCATGTCATGCAATGCCCAAGGAGGTCAGAAGAGGGCGTTGGATCCCCTGGAGCAGGAGTTTCAGATGGTTGTTAGCCGCCATGTTATACAAGCCAGTACTCTTAACCGCTGAGCCATCTCTCCAGCCTCCAAATGAACTTTTAAGTTATATACTAAGTCACATATAAAATAGAGAAGTGTATCTAAAGGGACTCAGCCACAAATGGCTTGCTGGTCAGCTCCAGCATACAAAGCCACAGGATTAAGAGTGGCCAGGACTTCAAAGTTCATAATCTCATGAGGAAAATAGACCAGTACAGGGTAAGTTGTGAAGAAGACAAGCCCATCCTGATTCCAAGTGTCCACCACAGGGACTCCTAGGAGAAATACACCCATGTCTTTCCTTCCCAGGTTCATAAAGGGAGCATGGAGCATCCAGAGGACCCTCCTTGCCCATGACCAAAGTCATCATACTAATTTGTCTTCCCAGGAATGTAAGTTGTGGTTATCCCATCTCCTCATTAACACTTGATATTGTCAGTCTTAAAATTTAGCCATTCTGGTGGGTGTGTAGTGCTCTCTCTCTCATTCTGATTTCAATCAGATTCAGTTTTGGAAAAAATAAAAGCATGTGGGATCACTGGGTGAAGCTGTGTAGGCCTATAATCCCAGCACTGAGGAGGCAGTGGCAAGAGGATTTAGAGTTTGAGGCTAGCCTGGGCTACATTAGCAAGACCCTGTCTCCAAAACCACAAAAACCAAACAGACAAAAAGCAAATCGATGTGATATGTAGGTTCCTGTCAGGAGGGTGCTGGGCTCTGACTCATGGACTCCCAAGGGCAGCACTGGGCTTCCCCTTCCCATTCCCTCTTCACTGCCCACCACAACCAACTCATGATCAGCAAGGTCATAGAACTGGCACCCAAGTTGGGCACGACTGCTCAGACACCTGTTGAATCCACCAGACCAAAACCCTCCTGTTTTCCTTGTTGGCTGTTACACCAGATGAAATGTCTATGTAAATGCTTTATGTTGGAAAAAAAAAACAAAACCCACCTGGGATGACTGAAAAATACCCAGACCTCCCCAGAGCTAGAGGCAGCTGATGCCCCAGGGAGCAGCTGGTAGGCTGCCCTGGCTGACAGACAGCTCCAGCTGGCCTAATCATTTGCCAGCCCCCAGGGACGGTGGTGAGCATTTGAATAGAAAGTTCCTCAGAGAAGGAATTAGAGTGGACATGTGGGGAGCTGCCTGCCTGCCTGCCTTAAGGCTTGCTGAGCAAGAGGGACCTTGAGGAGTTGAGGAAGAGGCAGGTGATTAGACTTGGGGGTGGGGGTGGCCTGATTTATGGGGTAACCTCCTTTGGCCTTTCCCCAGCAGGAAATGGACTGTTTACTAATGCCTTCCCCCTACCACACACCTGCAAAAGCCTGTTGGTAGTATTTTAAAATAATTTACCAGAATGAAGTTTCTATGTTTTCCTTTGGATAGTTGCCCAGTAATTGGCTTTGTGTTTTTTGATTCAAGAAATAGTTTAAAATATACATGATTGCAATGTTTTTCTTTGTGTCCATGCCTCACTGTTTCTATCTCTCTTTGTGTCTTCCATAAGGTGCTAGGAATTGACCTCAGGGTTCACAAATTCTAAGTTACCAGTCTACCAATTGAGCTATACCCCCAGCTCCTGTGGTACAGCTTTTAAGCAATCCTCAAAGTCTTAGATAAACTGTTCAACTCACCCCTCTCCTACCCTAAGGGAGGCTCATGGTGAACGTTTGCCATAGAGCATTGACCTGCCTTTCCTCTCCTTCCCTCCCCTTCCCTTTTCCCATCCCTCCCCTCCCCCATCTCTCCTTCCCTCTCCCTCCCTCCCTCCCTCCCCCTTTTTTCCTTCCTTGTGTAACAGTGCCATAGCATGCATGTAGAGGTCAGAGGACAACTTGCAGGAGTTGTTTCTCTCCTTCCATCATATGGGTTCTGGGGATCAAACTCAGGTCATCAGGCTTGGAGACAAGTGCCTTCTACACACTGAACTATTCTAATTTCACTTGTCTGATATTGGTGCTTCCTACAGAAGGAATGTGTAGTTGGCTTGTTTGAGCTCTTTGCCCGACTCCCTCCTTCCTCCCTCCATCCAGTCTGTGCAATGTGCCAGAAGTAGCCTGGGATCCCTGACCTGAAGCTGTGATCTGGGTACCTATGTATCTTTGGTTTATGATTCTCAAGTAACTGGCTATTATTCAAATGGCAGATTGCTGTAGTTTCAAAATGTTTCTACTTTGAGCCACTGTGGCCAACATGAATGTATGATGCTCCGGCAGATTTCAGAGGCCTTGGATTTCAAGACAAATCCACGAGATCCAAGAGAGGGGTGGTGGATCCTTTGGGTGCAAGAGGGGCACAGTCCCATCCCAGGAGGTGGTTTCCTTGAGACCCAATGGGAAAAGGGTGTTTTTCTCCAGGGTTTCACAACGTGGAAGATTCTAGTGCCTATCCCTAGGATTGAGGAGACTTGGGACCTCTGGGTTGGAAGATATCAGGGCCTGGTAGTCAGTGGATTAGCAGAGAGACCTAAGGACAGAAGACTGCCAAACCCCTTCTGAGGCTAAGTCCTTCCCTGGGGCCCTGGGACCTAAATTCAGGAGGCAGGATCCAGAAAGCATGACTGTCTACAGACCTCACTGGAACAGTCAAATTCGGCTTGATTTAGAGAAACAAAGCAATGTAGCATTTCTTAACCCACAAGGGTCACTTTGTAATTTATACCATGTTGTAACAATGGTTTCCTGGAACACATCTGAGTCTGACTCATGTTTCCTTTCATTCTGAAATTTGAGGTCCTGTATTGTGCCTCCAAAAGGAGTCAATCTTACTTAAGACCTAGTCCTGAAGATTTGGGCAGAAGTGAGAGTCTACTCCATGGCCCTGATTGTAAGGTGGCAAAAGACAGGCTTAGAGGAACTGAGAGACTTGTCCTCAGGGGGAAGACTGGGAATGCAGGTATTTATTAAGTTTTGTGTGTGTGAGTGTTTTGCCCGCATGTATGTAACCATTCCACGTGCAATGCCCACGGAGGCCAGAAGACAGCATCAGATCCCCTAGGACTGGAATTATGGATGGTTGTTAGCCACCATGTAGGTGCTGGGTACTGGACTTGGGTCCTCTGCAAGAGCAGCCAGTACTCTTGACCATTGAGTTCTCCAGTCCTGGGAACTGCAGTTCATATGCTGTCACTTGAAGGAAGAAACCCAGGTCTACTACGGATTGGTTTCTGGCTTAGCTCATCAGCTGTAGGACAGATGTCACTTCCTGTGTGTTGCTTCCTGTTTCCCCTGGGGATTCAAACTTGGACCACTGGGTCTGACCTCATCTTCTTTCATCCTACTATAGTCAAGATCCACCACACAGATGCTTTGCAGATTAATAGTTCTAGAAAATCCCAAATATGGCCACAAAAACATCCACTTAAGTGACTGGATTTAGTACAGATTGGAAAGGTGTTTGACTAGAGGTCTCTCCTGTACTGGGGCTGATGTGTGCACTCCTGCCTGACTCTGGGTTCAAATCCTGGTGCTTTATTTTCCTGGGCAAGCTGACTTGGTCTCTGTGCCTTAGTCTCATCTCTTATACAGTGAAGATAACCAGGTATTTTTCTCATTGGATTCTTATCTGTCTCTGATGAAATGGTATATGAAAAGTTCGCCTGTCACAATGTTGTAAGTGCTAATGAATTATAATCGTTACCATTGTCTTTTTTCTTTTTAGTGTGTATGAGTGTATTGCCTGCATGTAGAGGTGCACCTGTGTCATGCAATACCTGCAGAGGCCAGAAGAGGGAATTGGATCCCTGGGAACTGGAGTTACAGACAGTTGTTAGCTGCTGTGTGGGTGCTGGGAATCGAACCTGGATCCTCTGCAAGAGCAGCCAGTGCTCTTAACCACTGAGCCATCTCTCCAGTCCCTGAACTTCTGCTCTTCCCATCTCTACCTCAAAAGTGCTGGGATTACAGACATGTACCACCATGCCCAGTTTTATGCAAAACTGGGAATCAAACCCAGGGCCTTGTGCATGCTAAGCAAGCACTCTACCAACTGATCATCATTCCTGATCACTGACAGGGTGTTTGTTATGAGAAAATTAATTAATACAGGGGTTATGAACACCCTGCAGGCCTGGCTGGGTCCAGAGCTGCAGCTTGCGACCCTCCTGGCCTTCCTTTTGGATATTCATTCTGACCCCACAGGGCCAGACCACACCAGCGGGCCTCACCACTGTCCCACAGCAGCTGCCTTGTTCCAGCCACACTCATGCTCAGCCCTTCCACAGAATGGGTGTTTCCTTCACACTCAGTCTGGGATGGACCAGGAGCAGGTGGTGTCAGAGGCAGAGGAAAGGCATGAGCCCACAGGGACATGAGAGCAGGACCAGGCTCCCTGGGCTTCTCTGTGTGTGTGTGTGTGTGTGTGTGTGTGTGTGTGTGTGTGTGTCTGCATGCATGTGCAAGTACAATCCAACTCTCTGGTCATGTGACTCAGATAACAGCTGGAAAGAACACTAGACTCTCAAAGCCTTCAGGCCCCACCCAGCTTTCCAGCATTTTCTAGCAGAAGCCTTCTAGGACCTGTTGGGACTGGTCACCCCAGAAAAGAAGCCAGCGAATCCAGGTGAGGCCTCCGGGGGGGTCAAGCATCCTGACTGGGCTTCTTGCCAAGCCAATGCCTAGAAAGTGGAGGTACCATGTGCTCTTCCCTTTCCAAACTCACTTTCGTTTGCTTAAAAGTGGGACTTGCTGGACCAGTGAGATGGCTCAGTGGGTAGAGGCACTTGGGCAGGCTTAATGACCTGTGTTTGATCCCCGGATCCCACAAGGTGGCAGGAGAGAACCGACTCTGGAGAGTTGTCCTCTGACCTTTACACACAGGCAATGGCACGCATGTGCCTGCACACCCCCCTTAAATAAATAAGGTTGGAAGCCACATTGTCTTTACTTTGTGATTGGCCCTCCCTCTCACCACACTTCCAGATTGGTAGGGGACTCTATGACTTCCTGTGGGCTTAGCTCAAGCATCTTTTGTGTGGGTATCAGCTGAGTGTGCCTCAGATTTTCCCATCATGCACTAGTAGGGAGCAGCACCGGTCAGCACCAGTTAGACTCAGGGGTCCTCATCCTCAGCATGGCTGCAGGACCCAGAATCTCTGCATCCCTAGGGCCCACACCCCAGGGTGAAGACAAAATCTAGTCCTGTCCATCTCAGAAACATCCAACCTCCCACCCAAGGGCTTAGTCCTGTGTCACAAACAACCCCCACTGCCAAGCTCCCAGCTCATTTTTTATTGAGATCTTATTAAATCACCTGCATAAATACATATAATAAATACAAAACAGCACTTTAAAAAAGCCTTTGGTATACAGAGCTTTCTCCTCCTGGAGTCCCTCCTTCCATGTGTTCTGGGCGCATTTCTTCCATGCACATTAATCAGAGGATAGCAAACATCCCAGAAGTAAAACTCTCCAGCTGCCCAGCAGCCATCAGTGGTCCCTCGGGGCTCAGCAGCCGGGGCAGTGGCCTGGGGAAGGGACTCACACGTAGTCGTTTAGCCTGTACCCACTATGCGAGGCTGAGGTCACCGAGGGTGCCCGGTTGTCCTTGTAAGCTGCTGGTGGGCGGTAGGCGGGGGCGGTGACCCCGGTGGTCATGGCAGCTCTGGGTGGGGCCTGGTAGGGCCTGTAGGGGGCTTCATCCTGGCAGGACAGGCAGAGTAAGGTGCCACCGATGAGTGACAGGGACGAGGAGATGAAGCCCAGGTACAGGGCCTGTCCGATCTCAAACTTCATGCCACTGGGCAGCAGCGGATTGTAGAAATTCTGCACCACGTCGTTGGTGGTCCAGGACACAGCCACCATGCAGAGGAGGCCGGCCAGCAGGAAAAGCGCACCCCCCAGCACTGCAAAGGTGGTCTTGGCTGGTGTGCCCTTGGCACAGCGGGTGCACTTCATGCCCACCACTGCGCAGGCACAGGCCACGCCGGACAGTAGGCAGGAGATGACCATGAGAGCCCGGGCCGCCTGCAGGTCACGGGGCAGTGCCAGCAAGGAGCGGTAGATCTGACATTGGTAGATGCCGGTGCTGTGCCACACGCACTCCATCCACAGCCCCTTCAGGTAGGACACGGCCGTCAGGATGTTGGTACCCACGTGGGCTGTCCTCCGCCAGTGTGGCAGGATGGTAGTGATGAGCGTGCCCACCATGCCCAGGAAGCTGAGCAGGAAGCCCAGGAGTTGAACCGCTGTGCTGGCCATGGCCAAAGGCTTCTGCTAGCCCTGCCAGGCAGTGCCCAGGTCCCCAGGGATGGAGCTGCTCCTCAGGTGCGGGCAGGAGGCCTAATAAAGCCAAGGGAGGAGAGGGAGGGAGCGAAGGGAAGCCAGTTAAATATTATCTCAATGCTTTTATTTCTGTCACTGAAACTTAGTTTTCCATAGGCAATTGGTATGGTAATTAACATATTCTGAAAAAATAGTTTCTTGGACCTCACTGATTGGAAGAATGAGCTGTTTTCCTTGGAAGGCCAGAGCTGGCAGAGATGACAGCCTGTCTGAGCAGCCAGGCCTCAGGGACCCAGACTCCAGAGCTCCCATTTCTAATTTCTCCTGGCACCTAGTCATAGGAGGCACATAGAAGAAGTTCTACCTTACATCTGCACTCAGCTCTTTTGAAATACCTGAATCTTCTTTCTTTGGTCAGTAATGAGTAATAACAAATTTGTCCAGACAGCTCGGACTGATACATGCTAAGGTGTGTGCAGGTTATGACTTAGAGACAGGCTTGGGTGCTGTGTTTTTAAGGGGATGACATTGTCAAGTACCACAGAGGCAGTTCAGAGGCTGCTTTGGAATTCCAGGGTTGAAGTGATTATTGAGGGGGCCAACTCCGGCCAAGGGACAGGATCTCCAAGGTGGCCAGCTCCTTGGATGCTGCTGTACCCTGCTTTGTTAGTAGTGACAGAGGTTGTTCAGGTGGGGGGCTTCCTCAAGCAGATTAGGGCAACCCCAAGCTGCTCTAGGTGGCTCAGGGTCCGAAGACTTCTCTGGAAGATCGCTGCCTGGACTTGGCCTCTTGACTGACCCCTGACTGGGCATTTTACAACCTCACCAACTCTTCCCTGTCAAGGTTAGTCATTAAGTACCACAGGAAAGTTAAGCCTGCCTGACCCCACCAGGCTAGGTGAGCGGACCAGTTCTGGGAGGTCTAAGTGTGTATTTGTGGCTAATTTTAGAAATCATTAGGTTGCTATTTTTAAACTCGTGCTAATTTACAGATTTGCTAATTTAAGAAGTGTTAATGAGCCCCTATCTCCCATGCCCCGGCACCCCTCCCCTCTCTCTGGACAGCAGCTGCTGCTGGCATCAGGTAATCCTTCAACTTCCGGCATTGCCTCTCACTTTGGGGCTATTCATTCATTTGGAGGAAAACAATATTAAGGGACCCTGTCTCCTTGGAAACCATGTGACCCTCCTCCCTATGCTGCTAGAAGGCTGTGTCCTGCGCACTCTTTCTAAAAGAAGGTGCTGCCCCTCAGAGGAGGAGTTGCTTACACAGGGCCAGACTGGCCGGTCCAAGGCTGACTTTGGCATCTCCTGTGGACTACTGTTTTCCCCACAGACACGTGCAGGCATGTGGAAATATTTGCTAGGGAGATGTAGGTCCAAGACAAACATGGTTTCAGGCATCAAGTTACAAAAGGCCCTCAGCAGGCCAGGTGGGTGGGATGCATCTGACAGGGTGACGGGTTCCAAGACTGAATAAATGTCAGATCTTGCACCCATGTTGGGTGAGTGGCACGTGGCTTCCCTGCACCCTGAGCTACGATTTAGGGCAGGTTTCCCAACCACAGCTTCTAGAAGGTATTCATAGACATGTTCTAGGGACACACATGTCAGAGGTGTCTGAGGGAAAGCTGAGTGGACTTCTCAGAGGTTGGACTATGCAAATGTGCACTGCAACCTTCCCAGGAAACAGCTCAGGGGAGGCATTTTCTAACCTTACTTGACTAAAGACACCCCTCATCCAGTTTTCCAAAGAGCAGCTTGAAGTAAAATCACACTCACTCTAGTGAGTCCGTTTTCATGGAGGCAAAGATGAAATAGGATGGTTCTTTTAAAAAGATAATTTGAGGGCTGGAGAGATGGCTCAGTGGTTAAGAGCACTAGCTACTCTCACAGAGGACCTGGGTTTTATTCCCAGCACCTACGTGGCAGCTAACAACCAGTTCTAGGGAATCTGACACCCTCTTCTGACCTCTGTGGGCATTGCACAACATGGGTACACTTACATATATGCAGACAATACACTCATACACATAAAATTAAAAAAAAATTATAAAAAAGATAATTTGAGGGCTGGAGAGATGGTTCAGAGCACTGTTCTAGAGGACCTGGGTTCAGTTCCCAGCATCCACACGATGGCTAACAACCATCTGTAACTCCAGTTCCAGGGGATCGGATGCCCTCTTCTGGCCTCTGTGGGCACTGCACACATGTGGTGCACTTGCATACATACAAGCAAAACACTCATACACATAAATAAAAATAAAAATAAATAAATAAAGATAATTTGATTTCCAGAGGGAGAAATGGGTACCAATAACTTCTTAAGCAAGGACTCAGACTTGACACCAGAGGAGGGTCAAAAACATCGGGCTGTGAAGCAATGTAAGAATTTGTGAAAGGCCACTGTGGAAAACCCCACCTGCTTGGGTTCCTCAAACTGGATCTGGCTTTTTAAAAGGGCTTATTTTTTATGAATAAGCATATGAGTGTTTTGTTTGAATATATATACACTATATGCATGCAGTGCCTGTAGAGGCCAGAAGAGGGCATCAGATCCCCCTGGAACTGGAGTTACAGGTGGTTGTGGGCTCCCATGTGTGTGCTGCGAACCTAACCCAAGTCCTCTGCAAGAGCAGCCAGTGCTTTTAACCACTGAGCCATCTCTCCAGCCCCTGGATCTGGTTCTGTGAGCACCAGTTTTGAAGGGCAAGGGTCGTCTTACTTGTATCGACTTTTATCTTGTTTCCTTCCTCTGTAGCCTGTGAGCTACCTTAAAAAATAACTATTACTATTACTACTATCACTAATACAATAAAGGTGGCAGGAGTCCTCAGCCCAGTGGGCTGCCTGAACCCCAGCTAAGTGGACTCTGCAGTTTTGTCTGCAAAGGGAGTGTCATTTCAAAGGAAGTGGCCGCTGGCCACAGTTGGGCCAGGACTAAAGGACAGATATGCCATGTGCTGGTCCTTGTCCCTGCTTTTTTCCTTTTGGTTTTGTGAGAAAGGGCCTCACCATGTAGCCCAGGCTAGCCTTGAACTCATAGTCCTTCTGCCTCAGCTTCCTGAGTGCTGGGATTACGGGTGTGTACCACCACACATGGCTCCAGCCCCTGCTCTATGGCTGCCCAGTGCCCCTGGGCACACAGTCTTGTCCTCTGAAGACCTTCCTTTCTCTCACTCTGTGGAACATGTACTTGCCTCCCTCATCATCCTTGCTTCATGGGTGGCTGCAGTTCTGGGGGCCATGAGGGTGTTTAGTCCTGTCCCTTCCCTGTCCCTTAGAAGTCTCATCTTCATCCACTTCCAGCTGTCACCACAGAATTGGCTGCTACTGTAGAAGATTTCCTTTAAAAACTTTATTATTTCTTTATTTATTTGAAACACAGAAACACAGTTTCATCTAGCTCAGGCTGGACTTGAACTCCTTATTTTCCTGCCCCCAACTCCCCTATGCTGGGGTTACAAGTGTGTGTCACTACACCCAGTTTTTTATGTGGTACTAGGGATACAATTCAGGGCTTCATGCATGCTAGGCAAGCACTCTACCAACTGAGCTACATCTTCAGCCCTTGGTTTCCTTCTTTTTTATATTTTATTTATTATTTTTATTTTATGCGTATATGTGTATTGCCTGCATGTAGTTAAGTGCACCTGTGTGGCATGCAATTCCCACAAGGACAGAAGAGGCTGTCGGATCCCCTGGAACTGGAGCTACAGACAGTTGTTAGCTGCCAGGTGGGTGCTGGGGTTTGAACCCGGGTCTTCTGCAAGAACAGCCAGTGTTCTTAACTGCTGAGCTATCTCTCCAGCCCTGGGTTTCTTTCTTTTTAAAGATTTGTTTTATATTATGTATATGAGCCTGAGTGCATATATGTGTACCACATGTGCCCACGGAGGCCAGAAGAGGGTATTGGGTCCCTTGGAAATTGAGTTACAGGCAGTTGTGGGTCACCCAATATGGGTGCTGAGAACTGAACCCAGATCCTCTGCAAGAACAGTGCTCTTAACCCCTGAGCCAGCTCTCCAGCCCCGGTCCTAGGTTTCTTAATAATGCATGAGGGGCTGGAGAGATGGCTCAGTGGTTAAGAGCACTGACTGCTCTTGCAGAGGACCTGGGTTCAATTCCTAGCACCCACATGGCACTATGAACTGTCCTTAACTCCAGTTCCAGGGAAATCTGAAGCCCTCTTCTGTGGCATTGCACGATACAGGTGCATTCACATACATGCAGGCAATATACTCATACACATAAAATAAAAATAATGAATAAAATATTTTTAAAAATGCATGAAACAGGAAGGGAACCAGCTGGAGTGGGTGGGGCAGGGGCTATGGAGGAGGACAGTGGAGGGGGGACCCAGGGAGAACAAAGTAGAATGGCACATGTATGAAGATGTCACAGTGAAGCCCATTAATTCACATGCTAACCTCAAAAAAATGACTAAAATGAAAAACAAGCTGAACCTTCTCCCATAAGTTTGGGGGTACTTTGCAATGCTATTTTAGCACATCTTTAAATACAAATATGAGCGAGAAATCAAGTCATACCTTGGAAAACCATTTTATGATCATTAGTCTGGACTTTTATGTGGGTGTGGTTGGGGGGAATCTCTAAAAGTGTCACTTCCTAAACTTTCTATAACTTCAAATTATCTTTCAGACTGGTGGCCATAGATAGTTTAAATTAGCAAGAATTTTCTGTGCCATCCATACATAGTTTTTCATCCAGTCTCTCCATGTGAGTCAGAAGCAGGTTAACCATGTGACCAGATCTTACGTATCCTGATAGTGCTTACTGTAGTTGTTCAGGAAAACCAGTGGGAAAAGTCTTTCCCCAAAACACAGAAATAGCAAATTATGGATTAAACCCATCCCCTTTCAGATGAGTAAAGGAAACTCCATTTTTCATAAGAACTGGTTTAGGTGAAAGCTCCTGTTAACCAAAATATGGTGTGGAAGCCCCGCAGAGATCATTTCCAGCTCAGTAAGTTGTAAGAGCCTACAGATTTGTGAAAACCACAAATATAAGTCACCTGAGCCAAGGAATTCTAAGCCTTTTCCCAAGAGGCATTATCTCTCTTTTTCAAGTCTTTATTAGATGCCAATCAGAAGCTGGGCAGGGCAGTGCACACCTTTAATCCCAGCACTTTGGAGGAAAAGGCAGATGGATTTCTGTGAGATCCAGGCCAGCCTGGTCTGCATAGTGAATTCCAGGCCAGCTAGCGATACATGGAAACCCTGACTCTAACAACAACAACAACAAAAGATCAGGGTCAATGAGATGGTTCAGCAAGAAAAGATGCTTGCAGCCAAGTCTGGGGTCCACACTGAGGAAGGAGAGAACTGATTCCTGCAAGTTGTCTTCTGACTTCTGACACATATATGTACACACACACACACACACACACACAAAGTTAATTTAAGTTTTGTTTTGTTTTGGGTTTTCTCTTTTAGAGAGAGTGTCTCTATTTAACCCCAGCTGGCTTGGAATTTGTTATGTAGATCAGGCTGGCCATGATCTCACAGAGATCCACCAGCTTTGCCTCCAGAGTTCTGGAATCAAAGGTGTGTGCCACCACACCCGGCTAAAATATTTTTATTGTATATGTATATATGTGTGCCTGAATGTCTGTCTGTGCACCACATGTGTGTGGCTAGCCACAGAGGCCAGAAGAGGGAGTCACTCCTTGGAGCTGGAGTTACTCCAGGCAGTTGTAAGCTGCCATGTGGGTGTTGGGAATTGACGGGTCTTCTGCAAGAAGTCACCTCTCTAGCCCCTTAGTAATTTTTTAAAAATACAGATCACCAACTGTGGTGTTTGAATGAGACAAATCCCCTGAGGCTCCTGTATTTGAGCACTTGGCCCCTAGTTGGTGCTGTTTGGGGAGGTTTAGGAGCGTGGCTTGGCTGGAGGAAGTGCGGCACGGGAGGTGAGCTTTGAGAGTTCATAGCTTTGTCCCACCTCCACTCTGTCCTCCCTCTGCTTCCTGTGCCTGCTTGAAGAAGCAAGCTCTAAGCTTTCTGTTTCAGTTACCTCCTGCCATGTCTCCCCCACCACCAAGAACTCAACCTCTGGAACTGTAAGTCCAAAAAACTCTTTTCCGTAACTTGCCTTTGTCATGATGTTTTATCACAAGAACAGAAAACTGATATGCATTTTAAGATTAAACAACTGAATTTCATTTTTAAAAAAACATCAGTGTTGGGGCTGGAGAGATAGCTCAGTGGTTAAGAACACTGGCTGTTCTTGCAGAAGACCTAGGTTTGAATCCCAGTACCCACATGGTAACTAACAACTGTCCCTAACTCCAGTTCCAGGGGATCCTACAGACTCTTCTGTCCTCCACAGCCGTTGCACGACACGGGTGCACTTACCTAAAAACCTGCCATACAAGAAGAAAGTATTGGGAAAAATTAAAAGAAAAACACAAAACCTGCTGGTGGATGTGAGGAACTTTAAAAAACGTATGATTATTAGATAGTACTAGCTGTGTTTTCTGGAAAAGCTTTATATAGAGGATGCTGTGGGTTGAATTGTGCCCCCTAAAAGAGATCTATTGAAGTACTAATTCTCAGTACCTCAGAATGTGACCTGTTTTGGAAATGGTGATATTACATGTGGTTAGTGAGGACGAAGTCTTGCTGCAGTGGAGCGGGCCCCTGAGGTAACAAGGTTAGTGTCCTTTTGACATGATCGCATGTAAAGATACCATGTGAAGATGCAGGCAGAGCTTGGAGTAACACATCTAGAAATCCAGGGATGCTGCAGACCCAGCCATCCCTCACAGCCCTCAGGAGGTACCCATGCTGGGTACCCCTGGGTAGCAGACTTCTAGAATCAGTTTCTGTTGGTTAATCACCCCCAGCTAATTCCTACCAAGCACTAGCTATTTGGGAAGTTGGAGGAAAATGCACTCATGTCTCAATACAAGAAGCAAGTCTTCCTTTAGAGCTGATGTGTGATCCAGTGGCTTTGTGTTTGTCACTAGGAAGAACTGGGTAGCGTCCACCTGCAGACAGAATGGGAGGAGGAGAAACATCTGGAAAACCCCCTGTAGATGTGAGGTTCAAAAGCCAGTGCTGAGAAGCCCACACAGTGATCAAATGACTGGGCTTCTCTAGATTTAAAAAGTTATGAGTTCATTCAACCTACAAAGAATTTAAGATGCAGTCTCTAGTTCTATTCAGCTTACTGGGCTGCACTCAACTGGTGCCTGACCTTTCTAGGTTGATTGGCTGTTTTTCTTCTTTTTTTTCTGAGACACTGTCTCAAGTACTGTCAGTTTTTCTTAAATCAACATGTTTTGGTTTCATAGATCATAAAAATCCAAATTTGAGCCAGGTTTGGATAAGATGACTCAGAGGCTGCTGGACTTTACCTTGGAAATACAGTGGAGCTCAGTGGGGTACCCTTTAGTTAAGACCAAGATGAGAGGGAGGGAGGGAGGGAGGGAGGGAGGAAGAGAGAGTCAATCCAAGCTGCAGGACATTGTTACAGCTGGGCTGAGAACCACAGCTTTGTCACAGAATAAGACAACTATTCTGTGAATTTTGTAAACCTGAGAGTTATTTATTTGAACATCAAACTGAGAATACATGGCTGTGGTTACAAATATGGTGTCAAGTGAAAATACGGCTAAAATTTATTAATGCTAAAAAATGCTCTTAGAATTGTTGTTTCAAGCTCATTCTCTCTGTAAGCGCATTTTTAGTCCAGGTGTTCAAAATCTGTTAGTTATTATTAAGTAAAAACAATCATGACTGAATTCAGTGAGTCTTTATTACAGGCTACCTTGGTAATTCTTCTCTTGGAGTTTAATTCTTAAGAAATTCTATAATGTACATAAGGTTGTTGTCATTTGTGCCTGGGGAAACCAAGGTTTAGAGCAGTTAAGTGGGGCCTGGAGAGATTTCTCAGTGGCTAAGAGCACTGGCTGCTCTTGCAGAGGACCTGGGTTCAGTCCCCAGCACCCATATGGCAGCTAACAACCATCTGTGACTCCAGTTCTGGGGAATCTGAAGCCTGCTTCTGACCTCTGTGGACATTGCATGACACAGGTGCACTTACACACATGCAGGCAATGAATGCATTCATACATGTAGAAAAAAAATTATAAATAAACACAGGTGCACTTACATACATGGAAGGCAAAACATTCAAACACATAAAATAAAAATAAAAAATAAAATAGAGTGCTTCAGTGACTGGGCTGAATTGGGGAAGACAGGGAGACTCACATGACCATCCAGCAAAGAGGTACTGGGAGAGACGGAAGGAGTGCGGAAGTGACGAGATGGGTTCTCAGAAGAGGCGAGTTTGGGGAACACTGAGATTAAGGTAACAGGATGTGCCTGTGGTTTAGTGTAGGGCAAGAGACTGGCTGCTAGGCAAGGGTGACTGCCTTGGGCCACTGGACTGGATGAATGGAGTTGCCATTGATTGGTATAGTGAAGACAGAGGGATATAGGAAGATCCAGGTTTGAGACTGTGATGGTTAGTTTTCTGGGCAATGGGTACCTAGATATTTGGTCACACAGGAACTATCCCTGGGGACAGATTATTCTTTGTGTCATTATGATGGTGTATGGGGTGAAATTAACACTGAAAGCAGTGTTTTTTGTTGTTTTCTTTAGTATTAATAGTTTTTAGAGAAAGAGAGAGGGTCTCACGTAGCTCACATTGGCCTCAAATTTACTATGCAGCCAAGGATGAACTTCTGATCCTTTTGATTCTACCTACCCAGTGCTGGGGTTACAGTCTGGTGCCACTATGTCTGGCTTATGTGATATAGGGGACTGAACCCAGGATTTTGAGCATGTGAGGCAAGCGCTCTACCAACTAAGTGACATATGATGTAGCCCAAGAATAATGATCCAAACTTCGGTTATAGGTCTCCACCCTGCCCTCTAAATGTGTCATTCTCTGGGCTGCCTCACATACTTCCTAGAATTTAGCCTTCAGAATCTTTGTTTCCCCATAAGCAATTCTGCTTTCTCTGACTTCAGAACCCTGATCTTTCCTGCAGAGCAAGCGGGTAATAGAGCTGTGGGAACAGCCTCCAGTGAGAATGAACAGGAGTTAAGACATTGGGGACCAGGAGGTTCTGTCTGACCTGGGCAGGGAAGTGTGCACATTGCAGACCTTACATGTGTGACCCCAGAAAACTTGACAAGTGCAGTAAGTGAGGGTTCAGTTTCTTCAGTTTTCTGGGGTTTTTCCGCTTGCTTTAAGGCATGTGCATGCAGAGAGAAGCTGGCTGGTCTGTCCAGATTGGAGGTGCTGTGGCGCCCCCAGTTCAGCTCTCGGTGCTCCCACCAAGGAATAGTTATTAAGTGGCTCTCCACTCTGCCATCTGTCCATCCCCTGGAGAACTTTCAACAGACTCCGGTCGACTGGGGAGATGCTCAGTTGGTAAAACGTCTGCTGTGCAAACACGAGGACCTGAATTCAGATCCCCAGCGCCCGCGTACAAAAAAAAGTAGCAGAGCAGCATCTGTCTGTACCTTCAAGATTAGGTCGGGTGGATCCCTGGAGCTCACTGACCAGCTGGTCTAGCTGAGTAGATCAACTTCAGGTTCAATGAGACTGTCTCAAAAACTAAGGTGGAGAACAGTGGAGGACGACACGATGATCTCTGGCCTCCACACACATACATGGGTACCTGCACATATATGCACATACACATAGAATCACATACATAACACCCCCCAAGACCCTGGTGACCAGGGGTGTCCTGGTCACCCCTAGAGAGTCCAGTGTATTGGTTGCGAGTCCAAATGGGACTCTCCAAATTTCCCTCCCTCCCAGGTGATTCAGTGGGGTAGCCGGGTCCGAGAAACCCTGTCTTTACCTATATCCTTTTTGGAGGTCATATCAGAAGCCTTAAAGAGCCTGACACTGTTTGATATAATCATGGTATGAATGCATGGTCTGTTCTGCTGGACCTGTCTGACGACTTGGGGTCCCCCAGAGATGGGGACAACTTTGTCCAGCCAGGTTTTCTCCCTGTCCCACGAATATTGTCTGCTCTATCCACAGCCTTCTCTTTCACGCTCCTCTGTCTCAGTTCCTCCTCCACAGTTTTGCCTGTGTTCTTCCCCATCCACTTGCCCCCATTATTCTTCTTCCATAGTAAAATATCTAGAGAGAGGGGATTTCCTTAGCCACATCTGGTTCCTGTACTTCACAGAGGCCCGTTTAAACCATCCAACTCCTCCTCCTGGGTCCCCAGGCCCTCCTGAGCTTTCATCTAACCGCATTATTAACCTTGCCTGAGAAGTTCCCCCAGCATACTTATATTTTCGTGGATGACCCTTGAAAACAAAGTCTTGCTAGCTCTGGGTCTAGAGTGTGACATTCACACTGAGAAAATATGATGTGGTCCTCTTGGGGGAGCCAGTGATACTTTGCTGTATATATTTTCTAAATTGTTAATTTTGTGAGTGTCTCATGTATCCCAGGCTAGCCTTAAACTTGATTTGTAGAAAAGGATGGCCTTGAACTTTTGATCCTCCTGCCTCCACTTCTTGAGTTTTGGGATTACAGGTGCACTCCACCATGCCCAGTTTCTGGGGTGCTGGGGATCAAACTCAGGGCTTCCGGTAGGCTAGGCAAGCACTCTACCAACTGAGCTGTGTCCTCAGCCCTTTAAATACTTTTTACATGCTTGGAAATTTAGAGTTAATTGGGTCAAGGATAAGATTTCAGTTGGCATAAGTCCCTGTTAAATTCAAGGCCCCACAGAAAAGGCCGTGTGTGACACGTCTAGTTTGTCTTTCACATGTGTGTAGTGACCAGCTGTGCACTTTCTTGGAAGCACACTGGGTGCTGTGGGTTACCGTTACCTGCTTTCCAGAAGAACCCAGTACAAATGAAAAGTGAAATTGTTAGGAATATCTGGTGCCTGCAGTTAACTGAGGAGTGAGTGCTTCAGAGTATGCGGCCGGCTTCTCGTGACAGGCTGCAGGCTGTGTACCCAGCCCTGCCTATGAGGGTGAACCAGGAACTGGACACGGACTTTTCCTCTACTAAAAACAGACTAGAGCATCTGGAGTTTGAAAGGAACAGGAGACACTCCTGCAGTGTTCTGTATATAAAAAATCTGGTTTCATGTGCTTATTTTTTCTTCACTTAAGTGTAACCTAGATACCTCTGTGAGTACCTGCCAAGGAGCAGCGTTTCAAAAACAAAGCTATCTCTGCTCTCCTACCCAGGTGTGGCAGCCAGTGGAAACAGGCCTGAGGTTCTGAGTCTGTTTTCATGTTTCTCTCCTCTCAGGGAAATTCTGGGGGCCCCTTGGGGCCCCAGTCTTGGGAGTGAAGCTGCAAATGTGAGGGCCCCATCTTCTTTCTTCCTTCCTTTTACAGCCAGACACCCAACGGGAAGATGGCAGAGGCCGCCTCTGTGCAGGCCCCTAGTGGAAATTCCCCACTCACTGTTGCTGTTGGCGGCTGCCCCTGAAAGCCCATGACCCTGGCAGTCAGACACATCCCACAGACAGTGTGGGGGCTTGCTGCCTGAGTGGGGAATATACAGATCAGCTGGAAGGAGGAATGTTTGGGTTGAAAAGCTCCAAGAATCACTTCTGAGCTGGTGAGACCCACTGCCTGCATCTCAAGATGCCACTGGTACAAGCCTTGACTTTTACACATCTGTGACAGAACAGAAAAGTTCTTTTCTGCTATTTGCAAGAAAATGATTTTTTAAAAACATTTTTGATTTATTTTTATTTTACGTGTATGAGTGTTTGGCCTGCATGGATGTGTACCATGTGTCTGCAGTGCCCATGGAGGCCAGAAGAGGGCATCGAATCCCCTGGAACTGGAGTTACGATGGTTGTTAGCTACCATGTGGGTGCTGGGAACTGAACCTGGGTCTTCTGCAAGAGCAGTCAGTGCTCTTAACCTCTGAGCCATCTCTCCAGCTCCAGAAAATGATTTTTTAAAAAACAAAAATGAATATGCCCAAGTTCATTGATCTTTATCTTAGGAAAAAGATGGGGGGCCATGGAGATGGCTCCATGGAGAAAGGAGGTAGTTGGGCAAGTCTGATGACCAGAGCTTGATGTCTTCAACCCAGATTCGATACCATGCATCTGTAATCCCAGCATTCCTATGATGAGATGGGAGGTAGAGACAGGGGAAGCTCTTGGGTGGGCTAGCCTGGAGTATGCAGCACAGCAGCCAAAACAAGAGAGACCCTGCCTCAGCAAGGTGGAAGGCCAGAACTGACTCCTGAAAGTTGCCCTCTGACCTCCACATGCATTTTCCCTAATGAATAAATATTTTTTAAAACATAAAAATAAGGGCAGGGAGAGATGGCTCAGAAGTTAAGATCACTGTCTGCTCTTCTAGAGGACCTGGTTTTGATTCCCAGCACCCACATGGTGGCTAACAACTGTCTGTAACTTCAGTTCCAGAGGATCTGACGCCCTCTTCTGACCTCTGTGGGTATTTCACAACACAGGTGCACTTATGTACATTCAGGCAAAATACTCATACACATACAATAAAAATACAATAAATAAAAAAAATTTAAAAACAGGAAAACAGCCGGATATGGTGGCACACACCTTTAATCCCAGCACTCATGAGGCAGAGGGAGACAGATCTCTGTGAGTTCAAGGCCAGCCTGGTCTACATAGTGAGTTCCAGGACAGCTGGGGCTACAGAGGGATCCTGTCTCAAAAAGACCCCCTGCCCAAAACAAAACAAAACAAAACAAAAAACCCCCAGGAAAACAAGAAATACCTTTTACCTGAGCCAGAATAAACCTTTCTTCCTTCTGTCAGATATTTTGTCACAAAGGTCTAGAAAAGTAACTAATCCAGTAATATTTTCATAGCCCTTAGGGAAGAACACGAGTCTCTTCCTTTGTGTGCATCTGTAAATGGCTTATGAAGTACTGAGCCCATTGAACAGATGGGTAAATAAAGCACAGAGATTGGTGGATCACAGGAATCCAGATAAGCATGGAGGCTGGCACTGGCTCCCAGCCTGACTAATCATGGACAAACTGCTCGGCCTTATGTGACTCACCCCACTAGTTGCCTCAAGGCAGCGCTTCCTAGAGCTATGTAGAAGATGCTAAGATAACAGATGTAGAAACCAGAAAGCCCAGTTTGGAGGACACCAGCATGTGTAAGGAGTGTGCCGCTGAGGTTTGATCGCCCCTGCAGATGAACCTGTATTCTATACCAGGGAACCCAGAGACGCACAAGTAAGCACGGGGCACATATACCATCTCAGACTCAGGCGGGGGCCCTGGGCCTGGCATCATGGGTAGGCCAATGCTTAAAGGATTTGAGCCTTGAAAATGTAGGAATTAAATTCCTTGGTGAGAAGGTGCAGCTAAAAGCCAGAGCCCCAGAAGTGTCCAAGGTTTGGGGACCTTCTGGGGTGCTAATCCCAATTGACTTTCTACTTTGTGTGTGTGTGTGGGTCCCATCATCTGTCGTAGAAGGCTGTGGCAGTTGCGGGGGGTTGTTGAAGGATCAGATTGAATGGATCTTTCTTTCTTCATATCATTTTTATTAAAGGCTAGGTGTGGTGGTGCATGCCTTTAGTCCCAGCTCTTGGGAGGCAGAGGCTGGTGGATCTCTGTGAGATCAAGGCCAGCCTGGTCTATATAGTAAGTTCCAGGCCAGTTGGAGCTACAGGGAGACACTCTCTTAAAAAAGACACACACACACACACACACACACACACA
>NW_008340872.1:144181-153817 GCF_000622305.1 Nannospalax galili | reverse complement strand
CACACACGAGAGAGAGAGAGAGAGAGAGAGAGAGAGAGAGAGAGAGAGAGCGCCAAGGGCTGGGGAGATGGCTTAGTCAGTACAGTGCTTGCTGTGTAAGCAAAAGGACCTGAGTTTGAACTCCAGAACTCAAATAAAAAAAGCCTAAGGAATGGTGTTCAAAATTTGTAACCCTAGCATGGTGGTTCCCGGGGCTCTCTGACCAGCCAGCCTAGACTAATTGGTGAGCTGCAGGCCAGTGGTAGACCCTGTCTCAGAAAACAAGGTAGACAGTGCTCCTGAGGAGGGACACCTGGCTTCCTCATGAATGTGTACACACACACTCACACACACACACACACTCACACTGAGAGAGAGAGGGAGAGGGAGAGACAGACAGACAGGAGAAAGAGAGAATCTCACCTCCCCTTCTCTCAGGCAGATATGTGTGTTTTGGGGAGTCAGAGAGGGGTTACTGTGAAAAGTAGGATGCTCTCAAATCAGAAACTCAGAACACTCCTGGCCCTTTGTGGGGCATCAAAGCAGACAGGTGGGGGCATGATGAGGCATCCCCCAAGCTGACCCGGGGTCTTTAAATACCCCACCAATTCAGTCCTTGCTCCCAAACTGAGGCTCAGCAAAAGAGAGTTCTTCCTCTGCCTGGGCCCTCTGAAACTGGATGCCTGTCTTTCCTGGGTCCTTAGGAGCCTGGCTGCCCACACTACCAGTGTCCCATAGGCCTAAGGACCACAGTGACTCCTTCCCCTGGAGAATGTTATCTTCCTCTGAGCTGCAGACCTGCCATCCAACCTCATTCACCCACACACCTGATGGACAGGGGCCCAGCTTGGGAGATTAAATGACTATCCACCCCAGCCACCCCAGCTTGTAGCTTTACCCTCAACTCACATGCAGAATGCCTTGTGTCCCATTGACCTCGATGCTCTGGAACACAGCTGGCACCACCTCACCTGGGCAACAAGGACCTAGGAGGGACACTGAGGCCCGCCTGCCTCTCTTCCTCCACCAACTGGAAGCTTCCGGGCTAGGGTGTTTGAGGGACTATTGCCCAGTCAATTACCATGGTCCCTGAGAATGGCTTGCGTGGGCACGTGTGCCCTTTGGTTAGAAGATTAACTATCTGGTGTACCACATGAGGTGGCCCTGCTGAGGCGGACATTCAAGACCAACCAGAAAAGTCATTTTTGTATTTTGGAATGAGAGCAACTGAGATGCTCACACATGACTGCCTAATGGTTCCTGTGGCAGCAGGTGAACTGTTAGCTTTCTAGCCCCTGTCCCACCCAGATCTCCCTGCTCTGGGTCTTTTGGCTTCTCTGAGGCTTTGTTGGTTTCTCTGTACCATTGCTCAATTCCTGCCAATGAGTAAAAGCCCTTGCTGAATTCCTCCTCTACCCTGACTGCTGGCCACAGTGACACGTCCTTGAAAGGTAGTGGCAGTTACATCACACGACTTTGGACTTTTTCCTATTGAACAACTTGATTTCACAACCTGTGGGCTGTGCTGGCCCCGGATGAGTGCTGGAGAATTCTGAGCAGGGGACAACTTATCTTTTTCTTTGCTTTAAAAAATATTTTATTGAGCTGGGCATGGTGGCACACACCTGTAGTCCCAGCACTTGGGAGGCAGAGGCAGGTGGATCTCTGTGAGTTCAAGGCCAGCCTGGTTTACATAGTGAGTTCCAGGACAGCTGGGGCCACAGGGAGATCCTGCTTCAAAAAGACCAAAAAAAAATTATTTATTATTTTTAATATATATTTTTATTGAGTTTTTGCATATTCCATATAATAAATCTTAATCAAATTTAGGCCCCCTCTATTATTATTTTTATTTTATATATATGGGTGTATTGCCTGCATGTAGGTAGGTGCACCTGTGTTGTGCAATGCCCATGGAGGCCAGAAGAGTGTTGAAGGTATTGGATACCCTGGAACTGGAGTTACAGATGGTTGTTAGCTGCCATGTAGGTGCTGGGAACCAAGCCTGGGTCCTCAGTGCTCTTAACCATTGAGCCATCTCTTCAGCCCCTGTCTTTGCAGTTTTGCTATGATGGCTGCAGTGGATGATTCAAGTGATGTCTGTAGGTAGAAAGAGGTGCTGGGTGGGTTAAGGGGCACCATGTAGAGTGAGGGACAATGTACCATGAGTTGGAGGTAAAAGATGGGGTGAAACAGGAAGCAGGAGCCAAAGGGAGAGGCAGCTTTCTCAAGATCTGGGAGAGGCTGGCCTTGAGACCTCAAAGGTGGCCCAGGGCCCTGGCCATGCTGGGAAAGGCTCCAGGCCCCTCAGATGTACCTCGTGATTCTGGAGTGCCAGAGTGTGCTGAGAGCTGTTCCTCTGCCCTTCACGGTTGGTTCCATTATGTGCTTTGTGGTTGTGAACCTGGGTGTGCAAGAATTTCCCACAATGCTTATCAGTCACTGGAGCTTTAGAGAAGAGACTGTGAAAGAACTCTGACCTTGGACTCTTTGTGACTGGTAATAGGATGATGGAGGACAGACAGGGCGGCATCTGGGGGAGCTGTCAGAAGCCGGCAGCAGGAATTTGGGGTCTTTTTTGAGACAGGGTCTCCCTGTAGCCCCAGCTGGCCTGAATTGACTATGCAGACCAGGCTGGCCTTGAACTCTCAGAGATCCACCTGCCTCTGCCTCCTGAGTACTGGGATTAAAGGCCCACACACCATCAGACCCAGCACGATTTATTTATTTAATGTGTATGGGTGTTTTGCTTGCAAGTATATAAGTGTGCTGGTATCATGCAAATCAGATCTCCTGGAACTGGAGTTACAGACAGTTGTTAGCTGCCATGTGGGTGCTGGGAACCAAACTTGGGTCCTCTGCAAAAGCAGCCAGTGCTCTTAACTGCTGAGCCATCTCTCCAGTCCCCATCTTTATAATTTTTGTATTTCATTTTATTATTGTATTTGTGTGTGTGTGTATACATGTGAGTGCAGGTGCCTGTAGAGGCCAGAAGGGGGCAACAGATTCCCTGGAGCCGGAGTGAGAGGAGGTTAGGAGCCATCTGATGTGAGCACTGGGAACCAAACCTGGGTCCTCTGTAAGAGCAGTATACTCTCATAACCACTGAGCCATTTCCTCAGCCTCAGGGTAAATTATTTTTAAAGATATTTACAGGAGTATTATATTAAACAGTTAGTAAAGCCAACATAATGCTGTGGTTTGTGGACATTTGTTAACTCCTTATTTTCTTTTCTTAGTCTTGATTTTCTTTTGAAATAACCATTCCTGTGTGGGCTGAAGTACAGGAGGTCTCAGGCCTGTGGTCTGGAATGAGCAACCTGATGGGTACAACAATCCTCCAGGCCTTGAAGGTAAAGCCACTGAGGCATCGGTGGCTCAGTCTACACATGCTGGATGGTATTGACTGGTTTTCAGTCATCCATTGTTTGCGGAGCTCTAGCCTGAGTGAGTGCTAGAGTGCTTGGTCAGAGAGACAGATTCTCGCCCTGCCTTCTCTGAGCACAGGGTCACAGGTGTGCACAGAGTGGCTACCCAGGGGCAGTTAGTGGGTCAAGAGGGGGTTCTGGCCCTTCTAAGTGAAATAAGCCAGTCACAGAAATTCAAATATTGTCTGGTTCCACGTCCATGAAATGTTTAGAGCAGTTAAGTTCATGGGCCAAAAAGCGCAATGAAGGGCTTCCAGAAGCTGGAAACAGGGAAATGGGGAGATGTTTAATGAGTCCATTTGAGATGATGAAACAATTCTGGAGATGGACAGGGATGACAGTTGCACAACATAAATGGCATTTTTGCTCTTAATGTGGCTGAACTGTCCTCTTAAAATAGCCACATGAACTGATCCCAGAAAAAGCCACACCTGTGTTAAGGAGTCTGAACAGGGGAGAAAGGACTGAATAACTGATTAGAATGTTATAGAACCAGAGCAAGTTTATCTTGGGCTATTTTTCAAAACTTTTTGATTATTTTTTATTTTTTGTTTTTTTGAGACAGGGTCTTATGACATAGTACTGACTGGTCCGGAACTCTCTATGTAGACCCAACTGGTCTCCATCTCACAGAGATCACCTACTTTTGTCTCCCTAGTGCTGAGATTAAAGGCATGTACCACCACTCCCCATCTATAACTTTATTTTTATTTATATGTATGTGTGTATCTGTGTGAGTGTATGTGCGTGTATGTGGGTAGTCACAGAGGCCAGAAAAGGATGTTGGGTCCCCTAGAGCTGGAGTTATAGGTGGTCGTAACCTACCCAATCTGGGTGCTGGGATCTGAACTCACGTCCTCTGCAAGAGCAATAAGATGGCTCTTGACTCTGAGCCATCTCTCTAGCTCCCTTGTGTTTTCAGTCCTCTTAAAAGACCTTCATTGGAGCCAGGCGTGGTGATGCACACCTTTGATCCCAGCACTTGGGAGGCAGAGGCAGGCAGATCTCTGTGAGTTCAAGGCCAGCCTAGTCTACATAGTGAGTTCCAGGGCAGCTGGAGCTACAGGGAGACCCTGTCTCAAAAAGACCGAAAAAAAAAAAGACCTTCATTGGCTACCTCTGTGTCTGTGTCTGACCTAACATCCCTTTGACTGTCAGACAAAATCTTTAAAATGGGGGTTGGAGAGATGATTCAGCAGTTAAGGGCACTGGCTGCTCTTGCTGAGGACCTGGGTTTCATTCCCAGCACCCACATGGGGCTAACAACCCTCTATAACTACAGTTCCAGGGGATCCGACGTCCACTTCTGGCCTCTGTGGGCTTTGCATGACACTGGTGCACTTACATACATGCAGGCAAAACACTCATAGGCATAAAATAGAAGTAAATAAATAAAATAATATAAGAACTCAGAATAAATAAAGTATCAGTTGTTCCTTTTGGAGTAAGAGCTGTGTTTTGAGTTGACAGTTAAAATGGTGAATTTTATTTTATGGGTATTCAGCTTTCCATGACTATAACAAAACACCTGAAATAATCAACTTTAGATGCTTCAGTTTACTGTCAGTTGGCCTGTTGCTCTTGAACCTGTTGTGAGGCAGCACTTCATGGTGGAAGTGTGGTAGGGCAATGTTCCCTTTGTGGCTGGGACAGGAAAGAAAGAGGAAGAGGAAGAAACTGGGCTCCCACCACCCTCTACATGAGAATGTCATATGACACAAACCTCTCATTAGCCCATTAGCCTCTCAGAGGTTCACCACTCCTCAGAGGTGCCCTGGACCAAGGCAACAAAGATTTTTACTACAAATTCTATCATCTACCTATCATCTATCTATCTATCTATCTATCTATCTATCTATCTATCTATCTATCTATCTATCATCTGTCTATCTATCTATCTAACTATCTATCTATCTATCTATCTATCTATCTATCTATCATCATCTTATACCCATCCATCCATCCACACATATAGCACTGTGTCAACACAAACCAGGTGGTCTTGCCCACGAGTTTATGAGGAGGGAGTTTTATGAGACCCCGTTCTCAGATATACATGGAACACCTTTCCTCTGTCCCTATTCCACCTACAGCTGAGAGCCAGGAGGATGGGCTGTGCTATGATGGTAGGTCATGGCAGTGAACTTGTGGCCATGTGCTCTTCCTTCTCAGGCATCCTGGTACAATGGGAAGGCTCATTCAGCTCAACAAAGCTCCCACAGGCAGCTGTGCAGCCCGTGGCAGGCTGGTACTCAGCGGCCATGACAGGTGCCTGAAAGGATTGTTCTGAGTGTCCCTCCTGCCAAACCTGCCCTGGGTGCCGCCTGATTGCTACCTCTCTAACATGTTTACTGAAACCCAGCATCATATTTCCAGTGCGCCTCAGTCTTCATCATCTCCTAGGGCTCCCACACAGATGGTGTTTAACAAAGTGTGCACAAGAGGTAGCTGCTATCATTGCCAGCCATCTTGTCTGGTCCTCACATCCTGGTCATTAAGATCTGAGCCTCACCCTGGGCCTCCCAGACAAGCCTCAAGCCCTTCCTCCATCCATTGCTGGCTCAGAGTCATCAACTCTCTCTGGAGTGGTCAGAAATAGTGGTTGTTTTGAGCAAGAGGTTTGAGGTGGTACCCTGTGTCCAGGCACCAGGCATTGGTCTAGAAGCCACTATATGCCCATGTGTGGCTCTCAAAACAGTGTTCTGGCAGATCTTCTCCATGCCCTGTTGTCTGTCACAGCTGAGGGGCCAGAAGGACTTTGCAGGAGTTTGGCTCCAAATACTCCAAAGTATCTCAGTTTCCACAGGCCAGACAGCACCGGGCTCAGGAAGAAGGCTGTGCTGGACGGCTTTAGTTGTCACATGACACACCTGGGTAGAAGGAACCTCAACTGAGGAATTTCCTCCACTGGACTGGCCCATGGCCATGTCTGTGGGGCATTTTCTTGATTGTTGAGTGATGCAGGAGGGCCCAGCCCCCTGTGGGCAGTGCCACCCTGGGCAGATGGTCCTATGTTGTATAATAAAGCAGGCTGAGCATGAGCCAGAGGAGAAAGTCCTCCATGGTCTGTGCTCCAGGTTCCTGCCCTGAGTTCCTGCCTTGGCCTCCCTTGATGATGGACTGTGAGCTGTAAGCCAAATAAACCCTTTCCTCTCCAGGTTGGTTCTGGTCAGTGTTTTTCATCACAGAAATAGTAAGTAACTAGGACAAAGGCAGAGGCACGGGAGATGTGCTCAGACACCATCAGTGCTTTGTCCAATGGGAGGGGCATTTTCTAAGAAATATGAATATTCAATTTGATATACATGGAACCAGGCTTGTTTGTGCCCTGCCCATCCTCCAGATGTGCTCACATATGCACACACACAACATACCAATGAACATGAACACATGAGCACACATAGGCACTTAGACACATGTATGTGCTCACCTGGACACACAGAAAGGGCTTTGACATGGCAAAGTCCAATTTTTCTAAAGTCTTAGTAAATAAGGTAAAAATGAGGCTAACTGAGCATGGAAAAGGTCTTCCTGTGCCTTGCATTAGTTCAGATCAGGAGCTACATATCTTTCACCATTCTGAGTAGAAAACATTAGTCAAATGGCTCAGACATTCCAAAAAGACCAGTTAGGGCCCCATGTGACCCAGGGCACAGTTCTGGCTCTTAAACGAAGGCCCCCAGACACCGAGATGGACTTCACTCATAGAGGGCCCTAAGGTTTACCCAGGAGTCTCCCCTTTTGGCTGTGTTTTACTTCTATGTAGAGGCTACCCAGAAAACAAGAAACCACACACCCAACTTTTAGAAGCAGAGCCAGGAGTGAGGCAAGTTCCTGAGAGTCAGGATAAATGGGGTGGGGGTGGAGGGGAACCCAAAGTCAAACCCGACATCGTCATTTTAATTGCCAAGTGCTTTTGGGTCTTTTTATGTTGGCTTCATAGCAACTTCTGTTTGCTGAGAGCGCTGTTTGCTACAGGACTTGCTGTGTTCCTGCAGGCTGGTAATAAAAACCATCTGCCTGAACCTTTTTTGGAACAAGAAGGGGCATAAACAAATAAGCAAATGGTCATAAAAGATCAGGGGAAGGGCTGCTTCAGAAAGTGGGAGTGTGGGGTCCTGGCACACATGCTGCCAGACAGCGTTGCAGGAGGCTGGTGACTGCTGAGGGTCAAGGCCACAGTGAAAACATATACAGCTTTGAAATGAATACATGGAGGGAGGATGGGTTAGGATGAGCAGGTACTGCTCCCCTCCCAGGAACCTGAGCTATAACCTGGAATTCAACAGCTTCAGGAAGAACAGTGACAGTTTTACCAATGAGTCTCTGTAATGAGTGGTTGTGTCCCCCCAAACTCATGTCCACTGAGAGCTTTAGAATGTGACCTTGTTTGGAATTAGGGTCTTTGTTGATGTGATTGGGATATGATGAGCTTGGTGGGCATGGTGGTGCATGTCCAGCATGAGGCAGGCAGAGGCAGGAGGATGGGCTATGAGTTTGAGGCCAGCCTGGTCCACGTGGTGAATTCCAGGCCAGCCAAGGCTACATAGGGAAACTGTCTCAACATACCCCTTAAATATGATGAGATCATATTTAAGATTAGGATGAACCCTCAATCCAATGGCAGGTGCCTTTATGAAGAGAGGATTCCTGTGAGGTTGGCCATTTGAAGACAGGGGTGGCAGAGAGTGTGGTGATGTGGCTGTAGGCCAGGGAGCACCAAGCTTCTACCATATTACACTGTTTATGCAATGATGGCATGGAAAGTCTGTAATGCAGCTTTCCCTGATATTTTCAATCCACAGTTAGCTGAATCTGTGCCTGTATATATAGCCTATAGATGCAGAAGGCTGACTGTTTATGGCAGATGTAGGTGTTTCATAGGTGGTCTTTACAGTCTTCATTTCTATTATATGTAGGTGTTGAATTTTTCCAAAAGATTTTCGTGCACTGATTAATATAATTCTGTGTCTTTTTCTATTGTCATTATGGTGGATTACATGGATGAATCTTCAACTATAGAGCCAGCTTTGTATCTCTGGAATAAGTTTCATTTGATTATGAGATACACACACACACACAAACACACACATTCTGCATTCTACGTGATAACATTTTAAGTATTTTGTATTTTTAAAGCAATTTAGGATTTCCGATTGCCTCCATCCCCTCTGTGGTGAGTAGGGGACTGAGGTCTCTCATATGTCCTCAGCGTAGGTACAGCATAGTCAAGAGTATAGCTCAAAGCTGAAGACCATAAGAGGTACCTTGACAAGGGATGGGATGGAAATCCCACTGACCTTGCAGGGACTCCCATATATAAACCCTACAAGCTCAGGCCCTTTTAGCAGTGACACCTGCTCAAAGCCCAAAAGGCAGGGACAGACCACAGGTCCCAAGTGTACACCAGTCAGCATGCCCACAAGCACCCAGTGACCTGAAGAAAAGGCCAGTACAGGGACTGGCACAGAGCAGGAGACCTATCCCTTCTCCATGGGGACCACCTGCCACCATCTTGGATATGATGGTGTAAGAGGGCACTACTGGGATGAGAGCTGTCTCTGTGGGGAAACGTTCACCTGGTGAGGCTTGCTCAAAGGAGATTATTTTAGTGAATATTCGTGACAAGTCCTCTGCCCTGTGTGAGAGGATCTCATAAGGACGAACAATGAAAAAGTTCTGTGGTGCCTGCAGATGAGCAGATCCTCAGCCCCTGAGAGCAAAGAACTGAAGGAAGAAAGGGATAAACTTCTGAATGAATTCAGAAAAGAGTTAGAAATATTGAAGACTACTCAGGCTGAAATGAAGAAGGAAGTGAATCACTCAGTAAGCCAATTAGAAATGACAGGAGAAAGCCTCACCAATAGGACGAATGAAATGGAAAACAGAGTATCAAGACTGGAAGAAAAAGTGGACGAACTGGACCACTCAAGCAAAGACTATGAAAAATTTAAGAAATCACAAGAATGGAATATGCAGGAATTGAGTGATACCATAAAAAGACCAAACTTGCGAATCATAGGCATACAGGAAGGAGAAGAATCCCAAGACAATGGCATGGACCAGATCTTCAACAGAATTGTGGAAGAAAATTTCCCAAACTTAAAGAAAGACATGCCCATACAAATACAAGAAGCATACAGAACACCAACTAGACAGGACCAGAACAGAAACTCCCCATGGCACATCATAGTGAAAACACTAGATGTACAAAAGTACTAAAAGCTAC
>NW_008340872.1:142832-144067 GCF_000622305.1 Nannospalax galili | reverse complement strand
AAGGGGAAAGAAAAATCTTCCATGACATAAATAGGCTGAAGGAATCCTTGTCACAAAACCAGCCCTTCAGAGAGTTCTGGGAGCAATACAAAGAGCTGAAGAAAGGAATGACTATACCCAAGGGGTTACAGAAAGAACTCCAACGAGGGTATAACAGTGTAAAAGTACAGCTATAGCAAGAATAAAAACAAAAAAAAATGACAGGATTCAATACTCATCTTTCAATTAATAACTTTAATATTAATGGACTGAACTCCCCAGTCAAAAGACACAGATGAGGTGAATGAGTTAAGAAGCAAAACCCAACTTTTTGTTGTCTGCAAGAAACCCATCTCACTTTCAAGGACAGACACTATCTTAAAGTGAAAGGATGGAAAAAAAATATATGAAGCAAATGTTACTAAGAAAAGAGCAGATGTAGCAATTCTAATATCTGACAAAATAGACTAAACTAAAACTAATCAGAAGAGATAAAGAGGGTCACTTCATTCTGATCAAAGGAACAATAAATCAAGAAGGTATTACAATCATGAACATATATTCGCCAAACTCTGGTGCATTCAACTTCATAAAAACAGTACTACAGGACTTTAAGACCCAGATTAATCCCAACTCATTAAGAGTAGGGGACTTCAATACCCCACTGTCTCCATTAGATAGGTCGACAGAGCAGAGAGTTAACAGACAGACATCTGAATTAAACAACACCATATATCAAATGGACTTAACAGACATCTACCGAGTATTCCACCCAAGCACCAAAGGACATGCTTTCTACTCAGCACCCCATGGAACCTTCTCCCAAATCGACCTTATACTGGGGCACAAAACAAACCAACAAATACAAAAAGACTGAAATAATTCCATGCATTCTATCAGACCACAATACAATAAAGCTTACAATCAACACTGGAAGAAGCCCTAATCCCCACATGAACACATGGAGATTAAACAGCACACTCCTGAATGATGAATGGGTCAAAAGAGAAATTAAGAAAGAAATAAAAGTATTCCTGGAACTAAATGAAAAGGACAATACAACACAACAAAACCTCTGGGACACGCTGAAAGCGGTCCTTAGAGAGAAGTTTATAGCCAAGAGCCTACATCAAAAAATCGGAAAGAACACAAATGACTTAATGTTGCAACTCAACACACCTCCAAATCAACAAAATCAGAGATGAAAGGGGAAAACATAACAACAGACACCAGAAAGATACAGAACATTATAAGGG
>NW_008340872.1:139083-139843 GCF_000622305.1 Nannospalax galili | reverse complement strand
CCCACCAGATGGACTTGAACCAGTGTCCAGTCTACAAAGAGGAGGGTCAACACAGAGGAATCATTTCTTCCATGCTTCCAAGCGAAGCCAACCATGTTTGAGCAGGACCTTTGACTTATCTTCACATAGGCGGAACTGGTAAAAGAAAGCTCCTAAGCCCATGTGACCCCTGAGGACCAGATCCTCAAACAACCTTAAGAGTAAGAATAAATTGGTTTATCTGAGTCAACTGTATGGCCTTAAACATCCAAAAGGAAAGTAAACCAAAGATTAAAGGGGCCAATATAATTTCTTAAGAGTCCATATGCATAGCTAAAGGCTACACAACAAGCAACAATGCCAGATAGGAGATACCTTCTTTTGAGTTGTGGCCAGGATGGCCAAAGGGATTCCCAGGTTGTAACCCAGCATAGAACTGGGAAATTGAACAGCAGACCCCAATCTTATCCAAAGGAATATAGATAACTGATTACCATTAGATGAGGAACAGCTGACCCTCCTAAAATAAAGACCTCTAGATAGGCTGACTAGATTCACCAGAAGGGCAAGTCATGGGGAATGGCTGGGGGTGCCAACAACACAGCAGACAGTAGCAGGGATTTCAGAGTATAAAGGCTCTAGTCGCGGGGAGGGAGACTATGGGAGGGTGCTACCTGGGAAGTGGGTGTATAAATAAATAAAAAAAAGAAAAGAAAAAAAATTCTTCAAGGCATAAAAATTTGCTCCTTAATAATTAGTAGATGTGAAAAACATTACCATT
>NW_008340872.1:138435-138809 GCF_000622305.1 Nannospalax galili | reverse complement strand
TTGTGAAAGAGATGTATTCTTACTCTGGAGTGTGTTACTGAATATGTTAAATCTGTAGTGAAATGCTTCTTCTTATCATGTAGTTATTAAAAATAAAAAAAAGATGAAAAAAACAATTCTTCAAAGCATAAAAATTTCGTCCTTAATAATTAGTAGATGTGAAAAACATTACCATTGAAATCTACCTGATGACTTTATATCCATACTCAGATGCCAAGGAACTCAGAAAGTAACCAAATGTGACTAGTAATAGATCTATAGAGATTAGAAATGCAGGCATGTGCAAACATCTAAGTGTTAGTAGCTTTAAAAATGTGTTTTTCTGTATGAAACAGTATATTTTAAAATGAAATGGAAATCTTTTTTAAAGGTTA
>NW_008340872.1:118413-138226 GCF_000622305.1 Nannospalax galili | reverse complement strand
TAAAAAATAAAATTAAAAATATATTACTATTACACAAGGTGTGGTGGTGCACACCTTTAATCCCAGCACTTGGGAGGCAGAGGCAGGCAGATCTCTGTGAGACTGAGGCTAGCCTGGTGTACATAGCAAGTTCTAGGCCAGCGGGGGCTACTTGGAGACCCTGTCTCAAAAGACCAAAAATAATGGTTATTATTGTGTGTGTGCATGGTATGTGTGGAGGGGGCATTTATGTCACAGCTGTGTGGAGGTCAGAGGATAAGTTTGTGAGCCTGTTCTCTCCCTTCACCTTTACATGGGTTTTAGCTATCGAACTCAGGTTTCTAGGCTTGCACAGCTAGCGCCTTTACCCACTAAGCCATCTCTCCTGGCCCTCTGTTCTTTTTCAATGCCGAGGATTGAGCCCAGGGCCTCATGCTAGGCAAGTGCTCTACCCCTGAGCTATATCCCCAGCCCTTAACAATTATTTAGTACACACTTAATCAACCAGAAAAACCCTTTAATTTCTGGAGGAGACTCAGAGACCTCTACTAAGTGCGTTTCCTGTGATATGAGTTAGAGATTTTGTGGGAGAGGGAAGAAGAGGTACAGGGAGAACGGGGTAGGACTGACAGCCACTGTGTCTACTGGCTTCTGCTTTGAGGACGTGGCTCCGGGTCTGGTGGATGCTTTTGGAAGTGGACACGGATACCCATTGGGCATCATCCCAGCTGCTGCTTGGCCATCCCTCACTCCCTACATGCTTGCCCTAACCTTGTGTTCTTCCTCAAACCCCCATCTCAGCTTCCTGTGTCTGCCGGAGCAAGCACCAGTCTTGTGGGATTAGGTTCTCGCTTCTATTTAAGACCATCTTTGGTCCTGTAATTTCATCTGTCATCACTCAAACGGTGACATTCTGAAGTTTTGGGGAGGACATGAATCTGGGGTGTACCAGTCCATTCAGTGAACCCTCACTGCCTCCTCCTTCTCCACTGACTGCCCTGTCCCTGGAGCCCAGCCTTGTACCCAGCCTTCTCAGGTCACACCTGCTCCAGTTGCTTCCTCTTCTGATGGTGGTCACTGTCAAGCTCCTGCTAAGAAGTCTATTAGCCCAGTTCTTGTGCTATCTAAACTATGGTATCTGAATTTTTAATCCCTGTAGCCACGTCCAGCTTCTGTCATTCATTCATTGGCCTTTAGTCACTGTCCCCTGGTGATTGCTCTCCTCCTCCTCCCTTCCAGTCAGGTCTTCCCTCCCCCTCTGGGCTTTGGATCCAGCAGGTCTCCATGGCTGCTTGCTCTTATCCTAGAGAACTCCCGGAGGTTGCTGTCAAGTGGCTGGGCTGCTCTGTGACCTGTACCTGTGAGGAGATTCGTGGAAGGAGCCCTCCCTCCTTCCCCAAATGACTTGCTCTTCCTGGTTCTCTGGTGTCTCACTCACAAACGGTCTCCCCACTTGATTTTAGGGTTTTTGAAGGCAAGGACCTTAGGACTACTGTGCTTCTGCCTTGGGGCACAAACCAGAAACTGGGGACAGTTTTCATTTAGCACCTGCACAAAGCAGCCCTTCTGCATTACAGGCTGGGTTCCTGTCGAGGATTACTCAACAGGGAGTGACTCAGCAGAGGACATTAGTAAAAGTGGGATTAGGAAAAGGCCTAAATAGCTGTGTTCAGGGTGTAAGGCATGCCCGAGGCCTGCCTGCGCCAGCACTCACTGGAACGCATATCCTTCTGAGACAGGATTTCAGGATGTGGAGCTGGGAATCTGCTTTTACGTCAGCCCCACCAAAGGCAGCGATTCTTAGGCAAGGTAAGATGAGACTCAGCCATCTAGATGCGTAGACGTCGATAGTCATCCTGGCTGCATGGCAGAGTAAAGATGGAACTCGTGGCCTCTTCAGTTCACAAAGCCGTGATGGCAAAGCCAGGAGGGACTTCCTGCTTCCTAGGCGGTCAGCTGTTTCCAGGGTGGCTGTCCTTTCCATCCCCACTCAGAATGGTGTTCTCACAGAATGAGGGGCTGGTGAGAGAACTGGGGGTCCCCAGAGCTACCCGGAGCCCGGAAGTGTGCCCCAGCTACAAACACAGAGCTAACCTGTCCTCTCCCTCTGGTTCCCCCAAGGCAGAGAATGAGAGCATGCTGTTCGTTTATAATGTTTGTTTTACTTCTGGAAACACCTCAGGCCAAGCCAGGCTAGGTCTTCACAGTCATGTTTGCCTTGGCTTGGCTGCAGAGTTTCCCCCTTTGTAGTGTGTTTGTTGGGAGTTCGCACACCGTCCCACATCCCAGGCCTTACAGCAGAGCTAGCAAAAAACAAGCTTCACAAGTAAAACGCTGGGAAGGCAGGATCAGTCTTCCCCATGTGACCCTGAGGTCAGGCTGGACACAGGGCTACCACCTTCTGCAGCCTCAGAAATGCCTCACAAACTGTGAACATCCAGCAATGCCCATGGAGGTCAGAAGAGGGTTTTGGATCCCCTGGAACTAGAATTACAGACGGTTGTTTTAGAAGCCATGTGAGTGCTGGGAATCAAACCCAGGTCCTCTGCAAGAGCAGCCAGTGCTCTTAACCACTGAGTCATCTCTCTAGCCCCTGATGATTTCTTTTCTAAGCAATATTTATTTGTTTACTATTGTGACATGGTCTCATGTAGCCTGGGATAATATCAAACCTACTACATAGCTGAGGGTAACACTGATCTTCTTTTAATCTTGCCTCTACCATTTATTTATCCATTTATTTTATTTACTTTGAGACAGGGTCTTCCTGTAGCTCCATCTAGATTGGAACTTACTATGTAGACCAAGCTGGTCTTGCTCTCACAGAGAGCCACCTGCCTCTGCCTCCCAAGTGCCGGGATTAACGGTGTGGTGCCATCCATGACCTGCTTGCTTCCAGCTTCTAAGTGCTGGGATTGCAGGCGTGCAGTATGGTACCTAGCTCGTGAATCAAATCCAGGGCCTCCTGTATGCTAGGCAAGCACTCTGCCAACTGCATTCCTAGTCCAGCCATATTTAGTTATTTTATTATTTTTATGGAGCTGGGACTTGAACCCAGGACCTTGTATGTACTACACAAATGCTCTACTACTGAGCTGTGCCCTCAGCTTCATGTTTTCTCTCAAAAAAAAAGGGCAACTGATTTCCCGTAGTAAATTTCCCCTGAATGTTTACTCTACAGTCTCTAATAGGTGCCTCATTACCGCTAATAATTCCCATCCCTGCGCCCATCTGTAGTGTTTGATTTACTCCCACAGAGCTTTGTATACGGAATTGTTAGACTCCATTTAGTCATGAGAAAGCTCAGAGAGGGCGCCCGAGGTGGCTCATCTGTGGTGTGGGTCTGTCTCAGGGATGTGCATGTTCCAGCCTGGCAGGTGACCTGCCACATCCTTCACTCTCAACATCTCCCCAGCCTGCCACCTTGGCCTTGGCAAAGGAAGGCGCAGGGCTTCTCTGAGGGATGAGGGATTTTGCCTGCCCATCCCCGTTGTCACGGGTTGTATCTCCCCAGTTTATATCAGCAGAATGAGTGTGAAGAAAGTTACCTGATGATTGTGACACATCTGCAGAGCATGAAAACATGGGAAATGGGAAACAAAATCTTTTTTTTTTTCACAGAAGTGAATGGATGATTGGGATGTACCCATGTGGGCAGTAGAAACAGGCTAGACTGAGTGAGGGCTTTGAGACACAGAGGGCTTTGAGGTACCCCACTGTCCTCTGAAGGGATAGTGTTGGGTGGATTCTGACAACAGAGACAAGATCCCCCTGAAATCAGTGGGGCATTTGGGGTTAAGACTAGGAAACTGAATGGGAAAATATGGGCCTCAGGGAACAGGTCATCTATCCCCCCAGTTTCCTACCTAAGGGCCTCCTTGTTCTGTTTTCCTTCTGCTGTGTTGATGCTGCTAAGCTCTACACACACAGGGTCACTACTGGAACTGGCGGTGGTGGCGGAGGCTGTGTTCATTTCCCTTTCCAAATGCCTGGGCCTAAGTTAAGTCATTTACCTTTCTCTCTACTTAAAGGACAGTCCCTAGGTACCCAGCCCATCCCTGGCCCTTAATAGAGGTTGTTTTGGAGGGACAGAAGAAGTGGATGTGATTAGACATTACAGCTCAGTTTCTCGGCCATTCCTGTAGTGGGCTTAGGGGCAGGGATGTGGCTCAGCGCTAGAATGCCTGCCTAGTGTTCAAGGCCCTAGGTTCAAGCAACATTAAAATCCATTTATTTATCTGATCCAAGGAACTCAAAAGGGGCTAGACTATCGTTTAAAATTGGTTCCCATGGGCTGGAGAGATGGCTCCGTGTTTAAGAACACTGGTTGTTCTTGCAGGACACCTGGGTTCAAATTCCAGCACCCACATGGCAGCTAACAACTGTCCATAACTCCAGTCCCAGGGGATCTGACAGCCTCTTCTGACCTCTGTGGGCATTGCACAACACGGGTGCACTTACCTACATACACATAAAATAAAAATAATAAAATTAAAAAAAAATTGGTTCCCAGACCTGTATCCCATGCTCAAATTTGTAAAAGCTGCATGGCACAGGCTGGAAGGATTTGAAGGTGCTTTTCTGTCTTGAATGTGCTAGAAAAATTCAGAATGCACCAAAAACAGCCAGAAGACCCCATCACAAGCAACAGTAATTTCTTTTCTTTCTTTCTTTCTTTTTCTTTCTTTCTTTCTTTCTTTCTTTCTTTCTTTCTTTCTTTCTTTCTTTCTTTCTTTCTTTCTTTCTTTCTTCTTTTAATATTTTTTGGTTTTTTTGAGACAAGGTCTTCCTGTAGCCTCAGCTGGCCTGAAGTTTGCTATGTAAACCAGGCTGGCCTTGAACTCACAGAAATCCTCCCGCTTCTGCTGGGATTAAAGGTGTGTACCACCATGCCCGGCTAAAACGTAAGATAATTGCTTACAATGGACTGGGAAGAATGGTCAGATATTCAGGTGAGGGTCACCTGTTTATTATTATTGATACAGGGTGTCCCTGTAGCCCCAGCTGGTCTGGAACTTGCTATGTAGACCAGGGTGGTCTCGAACTCACAGAGATCTGCCTGCCTCCTGAATGCTGGGATTAAAGGTGTGCAGGCAAAAAAAAACAAAAAAAAAAACAAAAAAACCCAAACTAAAACAAAACAAAAAACCATCCAATTATTTATTATTTTTATTTTATATGGATTAAGTGTATTGCCTGCATGTATGTAAGTGCACTCGTGATGTGCAGTGCCTGAGGTCAGAAGGTGGTGTCAGATTCCCTGGAACTGGAGTTACGGATGGCTGTTTGCTGCCATGGGGGTGCTGGGAATCAAACCCAGGTCCTCTTCAAGAGGAGCCAGTGCTATTAAACACTGAGCCAACTCTCCAGCCCCATAAGAGCAATTTCTACTGCACTGGCTGTCCATTCCACACTATCCACTGACCTTGGTATTATTACCCCTGCTTTGCATAAACATCTGGGCACTAAGAGATATGATGAGCTAAGCAAGTTGCCCAAGGTTACAAAGGGAGCAAGAGGTAGAGCATAGAAATGATCAGGGTCCTTTCTTCTCTAAGCTGGCTCTCCTCTCATGAAATCCTATTCTTTCCCCTGTTGTGGTCTGATGTGGTATCACATTATACAACTGCACTGGGGACAAGGTCAAGAGCAGTTATGCCATTCCTGTAGTGGGCTTAGGGGTCAGTCCTGGAATTAGCAGAGTTCACAGTCAGCCAAGAAAAGAGAATTCCAGGGAAGTGATATCTTGGATCTCCCTATTCCAGTTTAGAGACATCACTGGGGGAGAGTTACGGCCTGTTAAAGATTATTACCGTGACATCTTGTAAACTTTATGGCCACTGTTTTACACTCTGTCAGCATTTCTGATCTTGTGCTGTTCCCTTCAAAGGATATTTTGTGAGTGAAACAGCAAGAAGCAAAAGTAACATTGCTTATGGATTTAGGAGATAGTTCTCCTGACTACCATGACTTTGGCTATCTACTACTGCCTTAGGCAGTTTCTTGGGGCTGGGGAGACAGCTCAGTTAATAAAATGCTTGCCTTGCAAGCATGAGGCCCTGAGTTAGACCCCTAGAGCTCACATACAAAGACAGGCATGGTGGTGTATGCTTGTAGCTTGATGGCCAGTCAGCCTCACAGAATTGGTGCTAGTAAGAAACTCATCTCAAACCAAACCAAACCAAACAAAACATGAATGGAATCTGAAAATAACACCCAAGATAGTCCTCTGGCCTCCACACTCATGTGTATACACACACACACACACACACACACACACACACACACACGCACACATGCACACAAGTTTCTTTGCAACATAAATAAGTTATAAGAAATAAGAGTTGTCTTGTATCTTATTTGGGGGGACACGGATGCATAGATCAAACTAAGCATGAGCTGAGGAGAGCCTTGAGCTCCTCATTCTCCTGCCTCTACCAATTGGTGAAAGTACAGATGTGCACCTGTACTCGGCTAACAGTTGTACACTTTGAAACAGAACTACTTCCCAGTCGGTATTTATAGAAATACCCAGTCTTCCTATTAAGACATCTATAGAATCTGGAGTGAATCTGACTCAAAGAAGGAAAGATTCACCAGGCTCAAATTAGCATTTGGAAATCAAATAATGAGTTTCAATGTGCCGGCCTCCCTCCTAGGCCGGAGTTCAGATCGCTGAGGTGTCTGAGAAGCAATGTTTAGGAAACTGTGTAGGTGACACTAAAATGCAATCAGTGGCAAGGGCTACCGGGATGAGGTAATAATGTATCTGCTAATGTACAGACTTAGGTCTTATTAAGACCAATATATCAGAGGAGCATAAAGAATGGACTGCATTATTACAACCAAGAATTTGAATGTGATGGAACTTAAACTTATGCAATAAATAACACATGCAATAAACCACTATATTCCAGATACCAAGGAGATATTTAGCAAGTATTGCTAGAAAAAAAAAAATGACTGAATGACGGCATGCTCATGTCATGAAAAGTTGTATTCTGATTGAACTAAGATGTCAGTTGTTAGGTGAGGGATCACTGATGAAAGAATTTAAACTATGATATTCCATCTTTTATGAGTCACATCACAATTCCAAAAATGTTAGAGACCGGAAAAATAAGTGATGGGGAGGGAAAAACAATCTTTACAGTCTTTTTCCTCTCTGGCTCCCGCTGTTAAACCATCTATGTCCACTAGATGCCGCTGTCACCTGCTATTTCAGGATCCAAAAGGAACTCCGAGAGCCAATTTTCTGGACCTACCCTGCCCTCCCTAAAGATAAAGACTTAAAATAACCTCATAATTTGGGGACCTGTGCCTCATTTACTTTTCTACATCAAGACCTATCAGACGTATCTCACAAGGCAGAAACTTAAAAAGTTAATTGAAAAGTTGTGTGGGCTCGATCAGACACCCTGATTATTTCATGTATCATTTGCATTTCACTGATGGGTCTGTAGTGGGTTGTACAGAGGCCACCATGACACTAATCAGAAGGCTAACACTTGGCCTGAATGAAAGAACATACTGTCTTCTAGCCTGAGATCTGGTTAGCTGGTATGCATTAGCCATTGCTTCTTACTAAGGACACAATGAGTGGGAAATGGAGCCTGGTGGATAGGCTCGACCTTGAGCCTAAACCCCAGCCCAGTGTTAACTGTGAGCACTGGCCCAGAACCTCCCTGGATTTACAACCTAGATTTTCCCTGTCAGGTGAGTATCACTCTTCTGGCCAAATGACACAGGCTTTAGGGTCAATTGAAAACCCCAAGAACTTCCAGAGATATACTCAGAACACAGTGCAACTCGCTAATCTGCTGAGACTTTGGGAGATATACTTAAAATTTTTATAGCAAATTAACACATTAATATTGCACGCTAAATCTTAAAAAAAAAAAAAAGGAAATTGGATTGGAGTCTGGTGTGGTAGTGCACACTTTTAATCCAGCACTCAGGAGGCAGAGGCAGGCAGATCTCTGTGTGTTTAAGGCAAGTTCCAGGACAGCCAGGACTGCATAGTGAGACTCTGTCTAAAACAACAACAAAAATTGGGTGACTGGTGGATACAGAGCATCTGCTTAGCATGTGAGAAGCCCTGAATTTAATCTGAAGCCCACCACATATATGCACATACATACCAATACAAAACAAACAAAACAGTTAGGCAGTGTTGGAAAGATGGCTCAGAGGTTAAGAGCACTTGCTGCTCTTACAGAGAATTAGAGTTTAATTCCCAGTACCTATATCTGGTGGCCCACAACCACTTGTAACTCCAGCTCCAGATCAGACACCCTCTAGTGGCCTCTTCAGGCACCTGCACTCATATTCACATACCCACACACAGATATTCACACACACATGTAAATAATAATCTTTAAACCACAAAATCCAAACCAACCAACCAACCCCCCAAGAAACAATTAGGCTTATATTTTGTATATCCTTTAAAAATTATAACATATTTATATATTTTGTTCAGGTATAGCCCTTTAAAGAAAAATAACTCTTTCAACATAGTAAATTATAATAATGGATAACGATAAAACATCCCAACAGTTTTCCTTCCTTTCCTTTGTGTATGTGGTGTCTGTGTTCATATGGGTGTGTACATGTGTGTGCATGGACATATGGAAACCAGAGGTCGATGTTGGCTGTCTTTTTCAATCAGTTTCCACTTTCTTCTTTGAGACAGTATCTCTCACTGAACTTGGAACTCATTGATTCAGTTAGGCTGGTGATCTGCCTGTCCTGCCTTTCCAGTGCTGGGGTTACAGGCATGTGCCACTGTTACATGGATACTGGGGATGGGAGCTCAGATCCTAATGCTTGCGTGACAAGTGCTTTACCTACTGAGCATTTCTCCAGCTTCTTATTTTTATTTTTATATTTTTCACTTTTGAGATACTGGAGATTGAACCTAGGGCCTCACCCACGCTAACCTTGTGCTCTATCAGTAAGCTACGTTCTGGACCCTCTTTTCTTTCTTATTTTGAGTCAATGTCTCTCTAAGCTGTTCAGGCTAGCCTTGAATTCACTCTGCAGTCCAGGCAGATCTTGAACCTCCTCCTCCTCCTCCTCTCGGCTTCCCTGGTTAGCTGGGATTGCAGGTGTGTGTCACCAGGCTTGGATATATTTTATCTATCTTTACAACTTATTTTTATAGTAATTCAGATTTTCTGGTATTTTATAAATGTGTTGTTATATAGTCTAGGCTATATAACATGGCATGTGCCACTGCACCCAGTTTATTATGGCAGATTGGAGTGAAAGAGAAAGTGGCCCTCTGTCCTACAGGCTTTTGAAACGCTGCTGTCAGCTGCTGGAGAATGGGGCCTCCTGTGAGGACCCCTATCAGACTCCTGAATATTTTTCTAGTAGATAATATGTAGGGAAAACCTGAGAATGGACACTTTGTGAAGGACAGAGGTTTGTGCCTAAAAGAAATCTTAAGACACAGGCTGGAGATGGCTCAGTGACTAAGAGCACCTACTGTTCTTGCAGAGGACCTGAATTCAGTTCCTGGCACCCGCACTGGGCAGCTCACAGCTGCATGTAACTCCAGCTTTAGGGTATCTGACACTCTCTTCGGGACTCTTGAAGGCACTGCACTCATACCCACCCACCTGCCCCATACACACATAATTAAAAATAAAAAAATTAATCTTAAGGAAGGAAATCCTGGGGCTGGAGAGATGGCTCAGTGGTTAAAAGCACTGACTACTCCTCCTGAGGACCCGGTTTGATTCCCAGCAGCCACATGGCAGCTAACAACCATCTGCAACTCCAGTTCCAGGGGTTCCAGCACCTTCTTCTGGCCTCTGCAGGCTTTGCATGATACAGGAGCACTTACGTACATTCAGGCAAAACACTCATATACATAAAATTAAAATAAATTAAAAAAAGAAACCCTACAAGCCCCAGCCTCTGAGTTACAGTCAGCAGCTCAGTGAGCCACCAGCCCTGTAGCCCCAGTGACTCCCCACCGAGGTGCCTCCCACGGGTGCCCTGCACACACACACCAGCAGGCCAAAGGAGCCCTGAGATCAGAGCAACTCAGATGACAGGAAAATGCCAAACCACTCAGAATTGCCACAGTTAACTCCTTCCCAGCTTGACCCGGTCAAATCTGCAGACTTTGATGGGAGGGCGGCTTAAGGCATCACAAATTTCCACTCACGGACAACTGGAGGTTGTTTATTGCTTCTCCGAAAAGTCGTTGTTGTTTTGCGAAAGCAGTCTGCTGATGATATCTATCAAAACATAATCTGTGTGCACTATTTAATGTGGCAGTTTCTCTGAAGCCAGACCGCTAGGGAAAAGCAAAGACTAACACAATACTTGGTAGTCACTGACTCTTCACAAGGGGTGGTGCAGAGAAAATCTAAAATATCTTCAACGAGAGTTAAAATAACCTACGGTTCATCCGCAAAATGGAGAAGAGTGTGCCATTAAAAGATTAAATGCCTGGTGGTGGGGAGACATATGCAGCCTAGAGGATAAACTGTGAAAAATTTAAAAATAAGGATTAAACGCTTCTTTAAGTATTAATACAGAAAGAGTTCCAAGTCACAATGTGAAGGAAGCAAATAGAAGTTCCTGTTGTGTAAAATCAAAGTGTGTGCAAGTTCTTAAAAGATTTATTTTTGTTTATGTGTATGTATGTGTCTATGTGAGTATACGCCCTGTGTGGGGGGGCAGGGCGTGTGCCTGTGGAGGCCAGAAGAAGACGTCAGATCCCTTGGAGACAAGTTTACAGGCAGTTGTCAGTCTCTCAAAGTGGGTGCTAGGAACCAAACTCAGGTCCTCCGGAAGAGCAGTAAGCACTCTTAACCACGGAGCCATCTCTCTAGCCTAGAAATGTATGCATTTTGAATGTGTTAAAAGCCCTTCTGAGGGCTGGAGAGATGGCTCAGCAGTTAAGAACACTGGCTGCTCTTGCAGAAGACCGGGGTTTGTCCCAGCACCTGTAAAATCAAAGTGTGTGCAAGTTCTTAAAAGATTTATTTTTGTTTATGTGTATGTATGTGTCTATGTGAGTATACGCCCTGTGTGGGGGGGCAGGGCGTGTGCCTGTGGAGGCCAGAAGAAGACGTCAGATCCCTTGGAGACAAGTTTACAGGCAGTTGTCAGTCTCTCAAAGTGGGTGCTAGGAACCAAACTCAGGTCCTCCGGAAGAGCAGTAAGCACTCTTAACCACGGAGCCATCTCTCTAGCCTAGAAATGTATGCATTTTGAATGTGTTAAAAGCCCTTCTGAGGGCTGGAGAGATGGCTCAGCAGTTAAGAACACTGGCTGCTCTTGCAGAAGACCGGGGTTTGAATCCCAGCACCCACATGGCAGCTAACAACTGTCTGTAACTCCAGTTCCAGGGGATCCAACAGCCTCTTCTCTCCTCTGAGGGCATTGTACAACACGGGTGCACTTACCTGCATGCAGGCAATACACACAAACACATAAAATAAAATAAAAAATAAATAAAAAAGGCCTTTCTGAAAGCTGTCCTAGAAGCTGTTTGCAATGGGCCCCCTGGAGGAGGCAAGAGGCAGAGCTGGAATGCAGGGCTTCCATTTTGATCATCACACCTGTCTACACAGTTTGATTTTCTAAAAAATAGAATATGCGTTAAATATGGAACACGTTGCTTGTTGCAAAGCTCCAAGAGCTACAGGAATTGGTGACAGACATCTCTCAGCTATGACCTAACACTAGGAGTTGCAGACATTTTAACTCCTCAATCTCAAAAGACCTGGGCAAAGAAAAAACACAACTTCTAGTTTGCTTTCTCCTATGGCTGGTGATTATTTTTAGCAACAAGTAAAACCAGTCTCAGGAGACCTCCTAAAACTCAGTGCAATGTGTGGCAAGGGCCCAAGGCTTTCAGGGATCATGGTCATTACCAGGGGAGAAAGCCCAGCAACAACTGCCGAAGTATTTAATTTCTATGTAGGAATGGAATGGGAGGGGAGGAGGCTGGGGTTAGTTACTCAGATGGCCAACTGATTCTGCTTCATAAATAGAGGGAGAGTGTTGATAACCCGAGGTTGTTAATTTTTACAAATGGGGCACACACCTTTCCTACTGAATTCCATCCTGCACAGTGCAGATTCATTTTGATGCCACTAGTGTCAGAAATATTTTCATATATGTATATATATCTATATATACAATTGGCACATATACACATAAAAAGTATGTAAACACATAAATGTATATAAAATACATATGTTGCAGAGGACCTGAGTCCAGTTTCCAGCACCCATGTAGGCAGCTAACAGCGGTCTGTAACTCTAGCTCCAGGAAACATGACACCCTCTTCTGGACTCCATGAGCACCTGCACTAACAGGCACACACATACACACACACCACACATTAAAAGAAACATACATACACACATGACACTATGAACTCTCAGCCAGCGGGAGCGGGAAGCCCTTCTTATTTCCTCTGGAGCCCTTAGCACAGAGCACTGCAAAAACCCTCAGTCCAGTTCTGGAAACACATTGTTTGTTCAACCTTGGACTTTCTGTCTGCCTCTTGTGGTGTGTTCTAAGGAACAGTTTCAGTCCACATCTGTGCACTAAATGTGTTTGAGTGATAGTTCTGGATTTGTCTTAGACAAAGGAAGCCTACATGCTGCATGTCAAAACCCCAGTTTCCATGCATCCCAAGGTGCCTGCCTTCCCAGGAAAGGTGGAGAAGGCAGAGAGCCAAGAGGAAATCTTTTGCATCAAAAGCAGCATTTCCCAGGTTGAAGGGATGACCAAGAGGTTCTGAAGGGACCATCTAGGGGGGAAGCTGGGATCAAGCTTATAAAGCCCCAAAGAGCAAGCAGTCCTTTTAACTCCCATGCACCTTCTAGGTTATGTCCTACCAGATACGCAGTGGCACTCCAGGGAGCTGCGGGGGGGGGGGGGCAGGCACAGAGCCTCCAGGTGCAAAGACAGTGCAGCATTCAGGCCTCCCAGGGCATCTGGAGAGAAGCCACATCTTTCAGTCAGGGCAGGTCAGGTGGTGGCAGCAACATCATCCAAATCAGTTGTAAGTCAAGGCGGGATACTCCTGTCTAAGAAATGTGGGGACTTGGAAGTGCCCAGAGTCAGGGGTTAGACCCCTGCCCAGCCTGCTCTAGAATATAACCTTGATTGGCAGGTGGGTGAGATTAATTGTGAGACTTCCGTTTTACTGAGAGGGGGTACAAATTTGGCACCAGAAATGTATTCTCTGGAGTACAGGGAGGGGCTAAGGCTACCTCCCCTGGGGCCTTTCCTCCTGCTGAGACTTCCGTTTATTTATTTAGAGAACTGGGCCTTTCATCTCCATAAATATTGAATAAATATTTGAAAAACCACCCATTTAAGCAAAGTCAAATTATTTCCCTGTCTCTACCTGGCCCTAGGCATGGCTGTTATATTCCTTGTATGTATGTCCTGGTTTTCCTTGGTTAAACAGGATGAGGTCTTAGTGGGGACGATGCCCCACCTAGACATAACTTCCAGTGTCAGTCATCTTGGGAGGCTCTCCAGCAGGAAGCTGCAAGCGGCAAGCCAGTGGAATGCACCTTGGGATTGGAAAGTGAGTTTGCCTTACTTTTAGCTCAATTAGCAGGGTAGATAGATGTGTGGACTCTGTGCTGGCCACAGGGAAACTGGAGTGATGATGAGGTAGAATAATTTTTAGCTTCACAGAAGGGGAGCCGTGGCTAAGCATCTCTTGAGGGACACTATCCGGAGGAGGGAGAGTCATTGTTCATTAGCATAGCCCTTAGCACACAGAAAATGCTTGCTCTCTGAAAACATCCACAAGGGTGGTTTAGATTGACACCTTGGAAGCCAAAACTCCATTACTGGCCACCAACGCAGTCTGTTAATCTCCAAAGAATTTGAAGGGTTAATTCAAAATTCCTGGTTATATGCATGAAGCATCCCCTGAGTTTCATTGGAGATGTTCAGGCTCTGCTAGAGAGAAGTGTGAAAACATCTAGAACCACTAATACCCAGGCCCCAGCTGGGTTCTTGGCCCCTCATTCCCAAATGTGGGGAAGACAAGCAGCTCTGGATCAATCAAGCACTTGCAGGGATGCCTCCTACCAGAAAAACTGGGGCAGCTGTCCTCGGAGGCAGAGCCACGCATTAGTTTCTTTCCTTTTGGCCATTTCAGCTTTGAATAGAAACTGGAAGAATAATTAGAATGACACATGTTTATGGATTTTAACTAATGAATCCCTTGGAGTCCTCTTTTGGGGGGAAAGTCTACTACCTACCTCATACATCAGGCAAACAAGAGGCCATATGGCTTGGCTGGGCTGGGTGGTCGCTGGTGTCAGTAGCAGAGCAGAGGCTGAGGCTTCAATAGTCCTTGGCGTCCTGGCCCGTGTCCTGATCGCTGGACCTTGTTGCCCCTAGAAAGGTGACACATGAGAAACTGAAATGGACCAGATCATAAACTGCCAGGAACTGTTGCCTCTGGTTATGAGGGCCTATGGCCCTGCCTGGGTCTGTTTACCTTTGAGGGACAGGCTTGGAGAGAACAGAAACCCATTACATCAGGAGGAGGTTGCCCACCTTTAATTACCAGTTAATACATTCTGTACAGAAAATTCCCCCTGAAAGAAAATTCCAAGTGGCTGTGAAGGTTTCATCTTTCCTTTTTGAATCCCAAGGTGCACAGTCATGTAATTCAATATCAGGGGGGAAATGTTTTTCTGGCAAAACACCCACAGAAGTTCTTGGGGACCCCATCACAGGGCAGGGGTAGGAATGCAACTTGATTGGTATAACACTGAGCAAAATCCTTCAGGTGGTCCCTGCCCTGCTTAAGAACATTCATGGAAGCTGGGTGTGGTGATGCACACCTTTAGTCCCCGCACTCAGGAGGCAGAGGCGGGTGGATCTCTATGCGTTCATAGTCAACAGGTCTATATAGAGAGTTCCAGGTCAGCCAGGGCTACACAGTGAGACCTTGTCCTTTAAAAATTTTAAAAATTTATTCTTGAAGAGTTTGTAGAAATTTGTATTTTAACTTGCATGACATTAAACATGATCAGTTTTATGTTTATTTGCCCCAGAGCTTGTGTCCAGCTGCCTTGCAAAAGAGAAACTGTGTGTTTGCTGCCGCCAGATGGGCCCTTGAACTTGTCAGGATGTCAAGGTGTCTACCTTTGTGTAAAACTTGTGCTGTACATCAATCAAGCTGCTTTTAATGCCTTTATTTAGAAGGTCTCTACAATCTGGGAAGCCATCCAGATGAAAGCATGCAATGGTATTAAGACAATAAAGCTGGTCAGCAATCCAGATGTCACCATTTCCACTTATTATTAATTCAGTGCCTGTATAATTGGGGCTAAACTGACTTGCTTATAGGTTGGGGAAGAAAATAGCTTTATGTAAACACATATGGAATCTTTATATTCCCCATGTCCCAGGGTCCTTTTAAACAGGCGATAACTAGGTTCTCTGTTCACAGCAGTGCCTTTCTCAACATATTAGGCTGGAGGGACGGAGATGCAGATGAGGAGAGAAGGAAAATCAAACTCTTCAATGGTCGTAGCTATTTTAAGGTAAGGAAAACGATAGAAACACAGAGGGAGGTGTCTGGAGAGGACCCTCCAAGCCAGTGGGTGAAGAGACAGATAAAAACGTGCAGATTATTAAAGAACTGCAGACAAGACCCCCAAGAACTGCTTGTACTTTATGTTTACTGTTTTTTCTTTGTTTCTCTTTGTTTTGGGGGTGTGTGTGTAAGTGAGCAGGCAAGGTCCAGATGCCCTTTTCAAGGCATGTCAAGGTTTGCAGTCTGTTTAGAAGATCTGGGTTGCCATATCTCTGAGATCTCCATCCCAGCTCATATTGAACACTTTCTTAAATCTCAATCCTGCTCTGCCTTATATAATTGTCCAACTTTTCTTATGGGGATTTTATGGTTCCCCAATTCAATATTAGATTTCTTAGTTGTACAGACCATAATTTCATAATCAGCATTCATTAAGATGATTGATAAAAACTCTCCCCCGTGTGTGCTATCAGCTGGGAGACAGAAATGAATTTTAGCCTCTTTCTTGCTATTGTTCTGGCTTTCCTTTCACAGCCCAGTCTTGGGCACCCTCCCTGATGTGGAGCATCTGGGAGCCAGTGCATCTTTTCTTTGCTTCTGCATGTGGGAACTTTTTTGGTTACTACAGGAAGCTCGGCAGATTCCAAAATACAAGGAGCCATACCGAGCTTCGAGATGATCACCACTGACATGATCAGCAGGTTTGAATGCCGGCATCTGCTCACTGAGGGGTCGGCCCCCAGTTTATCCCAGACTTAGAATTGGTGGGTCTGTCTGGAGTGATAGCTTCATACTGAAGTAATTTCTCCCTACCAAAGGGTCTAGAATAGGTTAGGTTGTAATCTGTTTTATGTAGTTTTAACTGCTTTGAGAAACCTGGCAAGGGTTATGAAGAGTATGTGTCTAGGATACGGATAACTGTTCCAACTGAACAGTCTGTGAACACCATTAGTAGCCCTTGAAATGGTTCTCCAGGAAGTGCTGCCCAGATGCTCCGGTGGGAGCTGCACAAAGAGATAATGTGTGACTTTGCAGGTAGCCAACTGCTCTGAGTTGAAGGCTTGCTTGGGGAGTCGGAGACGGTGTGCCATTCTGAAACCATTACCAAGGGAACTGTGGAAAATGAACCACTTCCCTGTGGTAGAAGATTGACTTTCATCTCTGACAACAGACAAAAAGTGATGGACAGATAACTAAGGATGCCGAGGCCTGGTGGCCAGAAGGTTGATGAAATGACAACTTGGGAAGGGAGAGACACTCTTTCTTTCAGTGACTTAACTGACTTTTACTTTGTAGGACAATATGGTGTGAAAGTGCCTGGAGGCAGAAGGAAGGCTATGTCCTCAGATGTTCGACTCTAGATAAGAGGGTAAAAGTATGATCAACAAGCCACCTAAAGAGCCTGGTAATGGAATATCCCCCTAATGGAACAATAGCCATTTAAAATGAATGAAGTAGATTGATATGTACTAAAAGTTATGTAGTAGAAGACCAGTAGCAGGACAAGATACCAGGCATGTAAAAGTGTAAACATGTTAAAGGACATGTTTGTGTATAGCCACAAGTGTGAAAGGGACCCAAGGAAGAACCCACCGAGTATGGGCCAGAGCTTCCTCTCAGGGAGCCCTGCGAGGGTGGGGAGGCAGGGAAGGTGCTCTCTGTGCTTCTATGGCAAGCACATCTCTGTTGAATACAATGCTGAAACCAGATGTTATTTGGGGCTGGAGAGATGGCTCAGTGACTGCTGTTGCAGAAGACCTGAGTTCAAATCCCAGCACCCACATGGCAGCTAACAACTGTCCATAACCCCAGTTCAGGGGATCCAACAGCCTCTTCTGTCCTCTGTGGGCATTGCACAACATGGGTGCACTTACCTACATGCAGGCAATTCCCATGCATACACATAAAAGAAAAATAATAAATAAAATATTAAAAACAAACAGACAAACAGAACAAAGAAGGCCATGAGATGGCCTTAAAAACCTGACAACCTGAGTTCACAGGAGAAATAGAGAACTGGCTCCTAAAAGTTGTCCTCCGACTCCTATATGTGCGCGCGCACACACACACACACACACACACACACACACACACACACACACACACACGAGACCCTGTGGATCCCTAACATCTGTAGATTTGCTTGGGTGTGTCTGTGTGTGTATGGAAGAGGAGGACAGATGGGTGGGGAGGGGGAGGGAGCAGGGAGGGGAGAGAAATAGAAAAGGGAGGGTGGAGGGTGGAGGAGAAGCAAGGGGAGGGTTAGAGGGAGGGAGAGAGGGAGGGGGAGAAGGAATAGAGGAAAGGGAGGGGGAGGGAGGGGGAGGGATAGAAGACCGGGAGGGGGAGAGGGCGGTTCCTCAGGCGACCCTGTCTCTGTCCCAAGGAGGAGAGGCTGGTTTTCACCAGGGCTCTGAACTCTGGGCTGTCACACAGAGTATCTGTTTCTTCCACTGGTCTTGTCTCCAGTTTGAAACTGATCACCTTGCTCACTGCTTGGAACAAAGTCAACGAAGGCTAACTCCTGGGATGCCAACTCCCAGAGAAGGTAAAACCTCAGGCCTGGGCTTCCAGACTGCGGTCTGTGGAATGTAGTATGCTGTGAAAGTGCTTCGGGGTCTGAATCCTCAACCCAAATCTCCACTTCATACCCTCGATGGCTGTTACCCAAAAACAAATGTACAAACTCCCAGAAAACAAGCATGTAAGGATGTGGGGCTACTAGAGCCCACTGACCCTGTTGTTAGGAAGATCTAGTGGCTTAGCCACTATGTAAATCAAGGTGGACATAACTCAAAAAAAAAAAAAAAAAGTCATACATGGGACTGCCACATGATCCACCAGTTCCTAGACACTGCAAAGCAGGAACTCTGGTTTGTATGCAAGTGCGCACAGGACTATTCACAGTAGTCAAAAGGTAGGACAACTTAAATGTCCGTCAATGGTGTCTAGTCTGGTTTCCTGTTGCTCTGATAAAACCCTGACCAAAACCATCTTGGGGAAGAAAGTTTATTTCGATTTATAGATTGTATACAGTCCGTCATCACAGACTAGGCAGGAGCTCAAGCAGGAACTGAAGCAGAGACCACGGAGGAGCACGACTTGCTGGCTTGCTCAGCTACCTTTCTTATACAGCCCAGGCCCAGCTGCCCAGGGATGGTAGCAGCCTATAGTGGGCTGGGCACTCCCACATCAATCAGCAATAAAGAAAATGACTCACAGACATGCCCACAGTCCACTCTGATGGAGTAACTTCCTCAGTTGAGATGATCTCTTCCCAGGTATGTCTGGGTTTGCATCAAGTTGACAAAAACTAGCCAGCTCATGGATGAATGAATAAATGAAAGGATCTTATACCAAAAAAAATAATAAAGATCTGGGGGCTAGAGAGATGGCCAGTGGTTAAGAGCACTGGCTGTTCTTGCAGAGGACCCTGGTTCAATTCCCAGCACCCACATGGCAGCTAACAACTGTAACTACAGTTCTAGGGGATCTGATGCCCTCTTCTGGCCTCTTCAGGCATTGTGTAACACAGGTGTACTTACATATAAGCAGGCAGAGTACTCACATACATAAAATAAAAATAAATAAAATAAAATAAAAAACCTTTTTACACACAGTACAGCAAGGTTGAATCATGACACTATGTAGAGTGAAATAAACAAGACTTTCATGATGCCACTCATATGAGGGATCCAGAACAGATATTTATAAGTGATGAAAATAGAATAGTACAGAAAATGTCACAATGAAAGCCATTATTATGTATGATTAATATATGCTGAAAATAAATGTTGAGGGGCTGGAGAGATGGCTCAGCGGTTAAGAGCACTGACTGCTCTTGCAGAGGACCTGGGTTCGATTCTCAGCACCCACAAGGCAGTTATGAACTGTCCTTAACTCCAGTTCCACGGGAATTGGAAGACCTCTCTGACCTCAGTGGCAATGCACGACACGGGTGCACTTGCATACGTGTAGGCAATACACTCATACACATAAAATAAAAATAATAAATAAAATATTTAAAAAACAACAAAAAAAACATTGATAGTCCCCAGGCATGGTGTTGCATGCCTGTAACCCCAGAACTCAGGAGGTTGAGAAGAGAGGTTCCTAGGTTCTAGGCCAGAGTTTCTGTTTGGTATGATAAAGTTCTGGCAATGGGTGATGGTGATGGTTGCATAACAAAGTAGATGTATTTAATGCCACTGAATTATACACTTAAAATTGTTAAAATAGAAAATTTTATGTTACATATATATTTTAATATATATATTTTGG
>NW_008340872.1:109850-118296 GCF_000622305.1 Nannospalax galili | reverse complement strand
TTGAACTCGCAGAGATCTGCCTGCCTCTGCCTCCCGAGTACTGGGATTAAAGGCGCGCACCACCATGCCCGGCATAATATTTTATTTATTATTTTTATTTTATGTGTACAAGTGTATTGCCTGCATGTATGTGAGTGCACCCATGTTGTGCAGTGCCACGGAGGTCAGAAGAGGGCTTTGGATTCCCCTGGAACTGGAGGTAAAGACAGTTCTTAGCTTCCATGTGGGTGCTGGGAATTGAACCCGGGTCCTCTGCAAGAGCAGTCAGTGCTCTTAACTGCCAAGCCATCTCTCCAGCCCTGTTACATATATTTTACCACAACTTAAACAGTTAAATTTTTTCACACACACACAAAAAATGTTAAAAACAAAAAGTTAAATTTTTTCAAACTTAAAAAAGTGAAAGGCTGTAAAGATGGCTCAGTGGTAAGAGCACTGACTGCTCTTGCAGAGGACCTGGGTTTGATTTCCAGCACCCACATGGTGGCTAACAACTGTCCCTAACTCCAATTCTAGGGGATCCGATGCCCTCTTCTGGCCTCTATGGGCTTTGCATAACACAGGTGCACTACACACATGCTGGCAAAGCACTCATACACATAAAATCAAAATAATTTTAAAAAACCCCTGAGAAACCACCAGGTGTGCTGGCACACATCTTTAATCCCGCGACTCTGGAGGTAGAGGCAGGTAAATCTCTGTGAATTTGAGGCTAGCCTGGTCTATACAGTGAGTTCCATGCCAGCTAAGGTTACATAAGTGAGACCTTGTCTTCAAACAAACAAACAAAAATCTGAGATACTAAAAATACCCCATTTATAAAAAAATATTGTTTTATATTGTTTGCTTTGGTTTTTAAATAGATTCATTTATTTTAAAGTTATGTGTCTGAGTGCTTTATCTGCATATATGTATGTGCATCACATGCCTGCCTGGTACCGTCAGAGGTCAGAAGAGGGCATCGGATCTCCTGGAACTAGAGTTACATAGAGTTACACAGGATTGTGAGCCACTATGTGGGTGTTGAGAACTGAATCTGGGTCCTCAGCAAGAGCATCAAACAGTTTTAACTGCGGAGTCATTTCTCCAGTCCTGTTTTAGTGTTTTGTTTTTAAAAGACAAAATACCTGTTGGTAGTTCAGGCTTGGCCTCAAACTCACAGCAATCTGGCCTCAGCCTCTCTCATGCCGAGTTTGCAAGCATGAAGCACCAGGCCCAGCACCTTAACTGTTAACACATCTGGAAACTCCAGTGTTAGGCTGGCTTCACATTTTACTCCCTACTCCTGTCCACCTGGGACTCAAACTTCTAGTGTTTCTGCCAGGAAGTTTCTGTGTATGACAAATATGCCAGTGGTTAGGAGGTTTGTGTCTCTTGCATTGATCTTTTAAAGATTCAGACTCGCTTTTATCCATTCATTAAAGTCTCAGGAGCACAGCTCTGACATGCCAGAAGGGCCAGCTGTGTAGAAGGAGCTCATGACAAGCTGAATCATGATTTTGTATAGTGAAAAGTCACTTATTGAAAGGTCTTGGTGGTTTTCTCTGACTTTCCCATTTATGAATAGGTACATAAACTTCTGTTAGCTTTTGTCAGTGCTCTGCTGCAGAACAGAAACTGCCCTCTCCTCCCGGTGCTAAACATCTGGGTCTGTTTAACCAGAGAGCGCCTTGACACGCTACCTGAGACTTCCCCTCGCCTTTCACTTTCGTCAAAATGCACAAAATATTATAAGTCTGAACTTGTAAACTAAAACATTGCCAATAAAACCCTACATTTGTTGCAAACGATATGATTTGAACTACGAAAGAGTTTCTCCTGGCAAAATAGAAATTTGAAAAAGCTCTCTGTTTGTTGGATTCCTGTTTGATTCTGTTCAGGGGACACTTGTTGAAGCTGCTATTCAGTTGGACACACAGCTCATGGGGAATTGAGAGTTGATTCTGATCAGCTATTCCTTGAGAATAGTTTTTCCTTTTTGTTTTTTGAAATGGTCTCACTATTTAGCCCAGGCTAGCCTGGAATTTGTGATCCTCCTGGTTCAACTTCCCTCGTGCTGGAATTACAGGAATGCAACATACAACACCAGGCCTGGCAGTTTTTAAACATTTATTAGCATGTACTAATTATATATAATAATGGGCTTCATTATGATGTTTTCATACATGCCTATGATCTATTTTGATCAAATTCACCCCATTACCCTCTTTTGTCCCCTTCCCACTCCAGCTGATCTCCATTCTCATCTGAACTGGTTCCCTTCTGTTTTCATATCTTCTTGTGTGTGACCCAGTGAGTTTAAGTGGGGTTGCTTATGTGAGCATGGATGAGGGGCTATTTACAGAGTGTGGTTACACCACTAAAGAAAATGCCTCACTCTCCCCAAGCAACCATGAACTGCCAGTAGCTCCTCAGGGAGGGGGAGGGGCTCATGAGCCCCTGGTTGTGTGAGTGGGGGATGATGTAGATGTCCCATTTAGGGCTGAGCAGTCAACAATCACTTTTTCCCAGCACTTTGAGAGTCTCTACCCACTGCAAGAAAATGCTTCTCTGACAAAGCTTAGAGCAGCAGTAACTGTGGTCATGAACGTAAATGCTTAGAGGGCAGTTTGATGGGCACACATTCATTTAGTAAAACAACAGTAAGAGCTTCCCCACCAGGGCCTCTGACCTCCTCAACCATGGACTTTTGACCAGGTTATAATACCACAGGCACGCATTCCCTCTATGGAGCAGGCCTCAGATTCAACCAGACAGCAGTCACGCCACGACTACACCAGTGGGCTCATCTTGCCAGGACCGGCAGTCCTGTAACATGCAGAGTCACAGCTGATGAGGGCTGTTAATGAATTTTCTCCCCTCTGCAATCTGCATAGTATTTCCTGGCTCTATGAAAACTAACCAGCAGAGAGGAAGCTAGTTTCTACATGTTAAGTGGTTAGAAAGAACCCAAAAGGGATGTGATGGTTACTCTTGATTTTGAACTTGATTGGATTGAAAGACACTGTTCTGTAAGGTCTGGAGAGTGGTCTGTGGTAACTGTACTTTGGTTTGGAATGAGTGCATTTATTAAGCATAGAGCAAGCCGAAGTCAAAGAACAAATATCAAGTAGTAGACAGATGGTAAAACCATCAAATGGTGTGCTCACAACCTCCAGCAGAAATTTTTTTGGTGATTAACATTTAAACCAGTAGGCTTTGAATAAGGTAGATTATATACCCTAAAGTGGGCGGGCATCACTCAATCAGTTGAAGGCCAGAATAAAACAAAGTCCGACCTCCCTGAACAAGAGAGAATCCTAAAGCAGGTGGGCTTTGAATTCAGATCACACCCTTCCCTGAACCTCCACTCTGCTGCCTTTGGACGCAGCAAGCCTCTGTGAGAGTCTGAGACAATTCCTTCAATAAACCTTTTTTGCCGTAGATATGCACTTCCTGTTTGTCCCGTAATTCTGGAGAAGCCTGAAATTTCATCTCACCAAATGATAAAAAATAAACCTTTCATGCTTCTGTACCTAGGATTTCAATTCAACCAGTTCTGAGTTAACAAATGTGTGCTGAACTCCAGCTACATATTTGGTAGATGCAGTTGAAGAGTAACGCAAAGGTATGAGTCTTGGCTCCAACTTATGGCAAAGTTAGAAGAGGAGACTATCGGGTGTACAATCAGTGTGGCTACAAGGCTGTGCTGACTTAGCCTCATTGTCCACTCGACTGGACTTGGATCACCTAAGAGACACACCCGGGGGCATGTCTGTGAGAGTGTTTCCAGGGAGGATTAACTGGGGAGGGAAGACTCACCCTGGATGTGGGTGGCTGCATCCCATGGGCTGAGGTCTCAGTTTGAATGAAAAGGGAGACAGGAGAAAGCTACCTGAGCACCGGCATCCCCTGTCTCCGCTCTCTGACTGCAGACATGGTGTGATTAGCTGCCTTACAGTCCCGCCACCACCCTTCCCCGCCACGATGGACTGCACCCTCTGACTATGAGCCAAAAGAAACCATTCCACCCTTAAGTTGCTTTTTGTCAACCATTCTGTCTCAGCAACAAGAAAAGTACCTGTTACATGAGCCATTTTGGAGCCACTCCACTACAAAGATACAAACCGGGAAGTGGTGTCCTTGTGGGAAGAAGTCATGGCTCTAACAGCCCAGCCTCTGCGCTACAGAATCTATTTTCATTTCCCCTTTTTCTTCTAAACTATTGCACTCTTAATCAGTATTAGCAAAAGCCAGATGCTTCTCCAGTTTCCCACCCAAGACCATAGATCCAAGCCCTGGGTCTCTACCCTATTGTTCAAATCTATTACAGTTGAGAGGACCTTCATCAGCTCATCCACGGAGCAGACATTATCTATGTTGGCTCCACCACACTCTTAGCTAGATAGAGCTATTTGTTTTCTTTCAAAGACCTTTCCTTGTATTACAGTTTGGCTTTTTGTTTCTTTGGTTTGTTGAGACAGTGCCTTGCTGTGTAGCCCAACCTGGCCTCACACTCAGGATCCACCTGCCTGAGTCTCCCAAGTGCTGGGATTCCAGGGGGTGCTGCACCATGCCTGGCCTTGAATTACTTCTTAATCATTAAAATAAGTACATAATCTTATTGTCATTGTAAGCAAGGAAAACGTAGAGTAGCACAGGAAGCAAAATGTCTTTTGATCTGATCACTCTTCTTTTGAATCTCATTTTTACTGTGATAAGAACCTCTCGCTCATTCAAGTGTCCTTTCTTGCCACCAGTGAAGGGAACCTGCTGTGAGAGAAGGGAACCTTCTCATTCCTTCCCACCCCTCAGCTCAGCACTCCTGTGAGCATTCACCATCCACCATGTGGTGAGTCAGTCCAGGACACACAATTCCAGCACAAGAGCCACGGGTATCAGAAATAGCATTTTGTGTTCTAGGGCTGTTGCAACAAGTGACCACAGAATGGTTTAAAACTACAGTTGTCTCCCAGTTCTGGAGGCTGAATGTCCACTTGTGGTGTGGGCAGGACCACAACCCCGGCTGAAGCACTGGGTGTGGTGGTTCTTCTCGGCCTCTGCTGCCTGCCACCCTTGACATTGTTTAGATAATAGCTACATCATCCAGTCTCTGGCTGGTCAGTAGATTGGGGCTTTACTCCAGCATGTTGTCTTAATGTGTCAGGGCACACCTTCCTCCTGCGCCACCTTTTTTTCTTAATTATCATCAAAACAACAGGATTCCCGATGACATTTTCATACATTCTTAGTTTGGGTGGGTCCTCCCCATTTCTGCTCCTCTCCCCCATTCCTTGCTCCCATCAAGGTGGTAAGCTTCTATCTCCAGTACTCCAACTCTTACATTTTCATATCACATGTGTCTGTCAACCTTCTTCCTCCCTTAAAGCCTCTGTTTCTCCTCTCACACCCCCTTTCTAGTTTCTTGGCCTCTACACACACTCACTCCTACATATATACACATATATAAAAATGAGAGTCTAGGCTCTGCAGATGGGAGAGGACATCCAGCACCCACATGGTGGCTATCAACTGTCTGTAACTCCAGTTCTAGGGGATCTGACACCCTCTTCTGACATGCAGGCAATATACTCATACACATAAAATAAAATAATAAATAAAAAAATATAATATTTCTTTTATTTTTACTTTTTGTGTATAACTGTATTTCCTGCATGTATGCAAGTGCCCACAGAAGACAGAAGAGGGTGTTGGATTCCCAGAAACGGCAATTAGCTGCCATGTGGGTGCTGGGACTCAAACCTGGGTCTTTCGCAAGAATAGCCAGTGCTCTTAACCTTTGAGCCATCTCTCCACCTCAAAAATAATAAAATATATTTTTTTAAAAGAACCTTATATAAGGATTTGGTGCTAGGAGCCACATATGAGGGAGAACATAGCTGTTTGTTTTTCCGAGTCTGCCGAAGACAGAATATACTTTGGATACAGGATCTGAAGCTGGAACTGACCTGCGGCCATGTCCCCTGAAGGCGGCTCTCATAGCTCTGGAGATCACTACGAAGGCGCCAAGGGAAAAGATCAATCGATAGCCCAACACCAGCTTTAAGACCAAATAGCCACATCAACGGCCAGCACATTGGTGCAGCACTGGCACTTTTATTTTGGGGGCAGTCAACAGCTACCTAATTGGACTAAAAGCCACTCAATGGGAAGAAAGTCAGTGTGGTACTGTAAACATAATATAACATGGCTGGAGTGGTCATAGATCTTAGAGAAAACCCCAAGACTGTTACATCCCTAGACTAATATAATTTCTTATTATGTGAAAATTATGTAACTTTATATTTACAGAGAAATATCCCAGTCACCACTCATCAAAGAAGCCTATTTTGCACCAGTTGGAAACTATTACCAAGTACCACAATTGGTCACACACAGACATTGTCTATGAATTGCCCAGGCCTAAGTGACACATCTACAATGCTACGTCTACACCTAAGGCTCACAGAACATAGAACAGGGGTAAAGAGGTCACTAATGAATCTCCTAATTTTCATTACTGAAGTGCATCATGCAACAGAGGGCCAGGAACACAAAAAAAATCACAAATGACCAAAATGTCGATTAGGAGTCTACAGAACGCTGGTCTTTGGACAGGACTCCTGTATTAAACTTCACCCACCTGTGGAAGAGGGGGTGGAAAGATTGTAAGAGCCAGGGAGCAGGTGCAGGACCATATGGAAACAGAGTCCTACAAGCTCCTGGGACCCTGCTCATATGATTCTATGGCAATGGTGTCAGCACACACAAGTCCCATGCAAACTCAGGCAGACAAAAACCCAGCATAGAGCTGGGGAAATGAACAGCAAACCCCAGTCTTATCTGAAGAAATATTGGCCTCTGATTACTGCTAGGTGAGGAAGAGCCGATCTTCCTAAAACAAGGGACTCTAGATAGGCTGGCTGGACCAGTGGATGGACTTGCACTGGGGAACGTTTGGAGGCCCAACACATTGGGCCTTAACATGGGTGACAGAGTATATGGATTCTAGTGGGAGGGGGCTATGGGAGGGTGCCAGTGGGGACAGGGGTATAAAGAGGATTAAGATTGGTTGAGACATTCTGTATGAATAAACAAAAATTCAGTAAAAACAAATTTTAAAAAAATTCAGAGTATTGGGGCTGGAGAGATGGCTCAGCAGTTAGGAGCACTGACTGCTCTTGCAGAGGACCCGGGTTGGATTCCCAGCACCCACATGGCAGTTACAATCGTCCTTAACTCCAGTTCCAGGGGAATCTGAAGCCCTCTTCTGACCTCCATGGCATTGCATGACACGGGTGCACTCACATACATGCAGGCAATACACTCGTACAAATAAAATAAAAATAATAAATAAAATATTTTTTAAAAATTCATAGTATAGTTTTTTAAAAAAAGGCCGGGTGTGGTGGCACACGCCTTTAATCCCAGCACTCTGGAGGAAGAGGCAGGCGGATCTCCATGAGTTCAAGGCCAGCCTGGTCTAAATAGTGAGTTGGACAGCTGGGGCTACAGGGAGACCCTGTCTCAAAAAGACCAAAAAAAGAAGACCACAAGAACAAGAGAGTAGCTGTAAGGCAAATTGTGTCTCTTGCCTTGCTGTGAATGTTCTTCCTCATCCTCTCTAACTTTGGGGCTACTGCGGGCTCCCCAGCATGGACTAAGGGTTTACAACATGCCTGGCAAGTCTGTCTAGGTATCAATGCACCCAAGTTCCCTGCACTCCCGCTCTGTCTGAGGATCCTTGATATATGGTAACTTTCAGAGTGCAGGATGCAGATGCGGGGGAGAACCGTGCAAGAAAATGTGTCTGTCTGTCCCTGGAGTTCAACATATAAATTCAAAACCACAAATTCAAATTTGAAGGAAATAATGACGTTTCAATTTTTTCCCCAAACTTTGGAATTTTTGTGTGTGTGAGTGTGTACTTAAGGTAAGTTTGAGAGGCTTGCAGATTTTTTCTCTCGTCCCATCTTAATCATCCACCCACTACCCCCTAGACAGCATTTGAAGTCAGGAGTAGCAGGAACCCTCATTTCCAGTGCCCTGGCATCAGCCAGCCAACATCTGTGTATTCCACATGGTTGTGGGCTTTTCCGGGAACACAGGAACTAAGGAAAGGAAAGGAGAGCCAGAATGCAAGTGTCACCACAGAGCGTAAACCTGAGACTAGGCACTCAGCGTTGACTGGCCTCTCCCCTTCCATCCTGTTCTGTCCTGCATTGTTAGATGTTTTGATGTCTCCTCTACACTCCCTGGCTCTGGGGAGCCAGTAAAGTGGCCAGGGTCACCTGGGAATCCCACAGGCCCAGGCTGAAGACCTGTCACCCTCATGTGTATTTTTTTTCTGGTTTTGAACACAGCAAGTAGACAGCTTCAAATAATAGACTGTTTTCTAGCACATCTGTTCCAGGTTTTAGAAAGCACTGATTCATTCCTTCTAGAAAAATAACACACACACAAGTGG
>NW_008340872.1:75549-109805 GCF_000622305.1 Nannospalax galili | reverse complement strand
AGAGAGAGAGAGAGAGAGAGAGAGAGAGAGAGAGAGAGAGGGAGAGAAACATTCTTGAATTGTTCAGGTGATCTGAGCTCACCCAAGCTTTTATAAACAAGAGATTGCATTTGTGAGTGTAAATGTTATTATAAAAGTAATCTAGGAAGTTCCCTGGTTTAGGTGGAAAGTGGATTAGGTACCACCACAAATGACAATTGGTAAGGGACATCCTCTCTCTTGGCTGCCTGTCCCCGCCCTGCTGGTCTGTGAGTCTCCCCACTGCCTCCATCCTGAACACCGCTCCCACACACACTGTGGGGATGAAGGTGACAGTACTGACTGGAGCCCTCTCCAGACCCCAACCCTGCAGCACTACATGCCACACTGCTGACAAGGCTTGTTACAAAATCTAACCTGCAAGAGGGAGCAGGAGAATTAGTTTTGGTGGAAAGGAGACCCTCCCTTCCAGTCAGGCAGACACAGGCATCTGTGGTACTGGATTGGACTGAGAGGCCAGAGCTTAGGGGAACAGGTAGTGTGGTTGCCACCTGATAGGCAGGATTGTATGTCCAGGACCTGCTGGACCTGTGCCCATTAGGGCAAATGTTGTTACTCACATATGACATTCACAGGCAGCTGCTGGTTACTTTATGGCAGGGAAACAGGACTGATGAGACCCTGCCAACCTCCTCTGCACTCTGCCATGATGCAAGGAGGGGTGGGACTGAGGACCAGGTGACATGAGGGTCCAGGGAGACACACCTTTCCTCACATAGTTCTGGTGTAAGCTGTGGGTGCAATGCAACCCTGACAGGAGCTTGCTACTTTGTCTAACTGCTGATGGGCTGTCTTGATTGCTTTAGGTGATGGGGGCCCTGCAAAAAAGAGCCTTTTCCATCACCTGCTGCCCAGGCCAGCTGCTCTGTGGACCTCCAGACACCACCACATAGGTGCCAGCAGTTGTCTCTCATAGAGTACAAACACCAAAGCCCCCCTCAGCAGAGTTAGGCCAAGCCACTCAGTCTCCACTTAATACTGGCTCCCCACTTGAGACTGGATCTCACAAGGTAAGTTTAAAACCAAGGCTTAGAGGTGAAGGATGTGTGGCCATGCCTGCAGCCATGGGAGTGTGGAGAGTGAGGGGTGTCAGCCGCTATGTTCTAAGGGGAGCCTGGGGCAGAAGCAGCCAGACTTCCTTCATGGAGAAGGAGATGACTATCTAGCATTGAGTCTGTTTTTTGAGGCGGGGTGTCGTAGGTGTATTTCCATATCTTCGATAACATAACCTGACAAAGCAACTCAGGGGAGAGAGTTTATTTTGACTCAGAGTTCCAGGGTACAGTCCATCACAGCAGGGAAATCAAGGCAGCAGGTACTTGAAGCCACTGGTCACATCACATTAACGGACAACGGCACAGAGAAACGAATGTGTGAGCATGCTTAGTACATGGCTTGCTTTCCCTGTTCTTAAGCAGCCCAGGGCGGGGCAGAAGAGATGGATCAGCGGTTAGGAGCACTGGCCACTCTTGCAGAGGACCCGGGTTCCAGAACCCACATGGCAGCTAACAGCTGTCTGTAACTCTAGTTCCAGGGGATCTGATGCCTTTTTCTGACCTCCATGGACATTGCATGACATGGGTGCACTTACACATATGCAAGCAATACTCTCATACAAATAAAATAAAAATAATAAAAAATTAAACAATCCAGGAGCCCAAAACCAGGGAATGATGCCACCCGCCTTCAGGCTGGGTCTTCCCACATCAATTAAGGACAGTTCCCCACAGACACGCCCATGGGCCAACCTAATCTAAACAATCTCATGGAGACTCTCTTCGGTGATTCTAGGTGGTATCAGGTTGACCATGAAAACTAGTCATCACACAGAGTCTTACTATGTAGGCTAGGGGGACTTTGAGCTTGCTATCCCCATGTCTCAGCCCCTCGAATCCTGGGATTACAGAGTGTGTACTATCACACCCCACTTCAAGCTGAGTGAGTGATGAAGGATGAGTGGGTGGAGGTTCTGGGCTAGAAAGGGGAAGGCTGGGGAGGGTATCAGAGGATACTGAGGAAATTAGGTGGTGATGACAAAGGAGTGGGGCACAGGCTGGGGAGATAAGGGGGGCCAGAAAGAAATGTTCAGAAACTTGGCAGAGGCGTCAAATGATGACTTCCGGAGTTGATGAACCACAGACTGGAGAGGGCGGGGGATGGGCGTGCAGCCACAGGTGGGATGCATGTGTGTGGTGCCCTAGGTAGATGCCCTCTGAGCTTAGCTGGGCTCTGCCTGAGGAAGCAGTCCCAGCACAGTCTGCCTTCACCAACACCATTGTCTCCAAGCAGGTCAGTCCTGGGAACACTAGGGAGCAGCCACTGGGACTCTGACTCCCTATGTCTGCTGATGGCTAATTGTGGCATCTTTGTTTTTAAGACAGTCTTATGTAGCCCAGGCTAGCTTCAAATTTGCTATGTAGCTGAGGATGGCTGTGAACTCCTCATCCTCACCTCTGTCATCTACCACATGGTGGCTACTAGTCAATATGTGACTCCATTTCCAAGGGATCTGACACCCTTCTCTTGCCTCCGTGGGCATTGTGCAACATGGTTGCACTTAATTTGTGCAGGCAAAACACTCATACACAGAAAATTAAGAAAACTAAAAACATCAAAAAGAGAACATGTAGGCAAATACACAAGGCTGGAGAGGTCATAGATCATAGAGAAAAACCTGCTTTGCCACATCCCTAGACGAATGTATTTTCTTACTTCATTCTAAGTATGTGTCCTTATATATACAGACAAATGTACCTCTCGCCCCTTATCAAAGAAACTTTTTTTTTTTTGCAACATATGGAGACTATTACAGTTTCAGAACTGGTCAAGCACAGAGAATAAGTGTTTGTGAGATGCGTAACTCAAAGTGACACATCTTCAATGCAACCTCTACACATAGGATGAATGCATCTCTCAACTCTCACCAGAGAAGCTTCCTCATATAGCAAACGGAGATTAACACAGAAACCTACAATTGGCTGATGTGCAGAGAGGCTGCAGACTGCTTATCCCAGAATAGGACAGTTATTTCAATGTTGAAATAAAATATCTAGAAGCTTTCTCTGTTACCTAATAAAAACCAGCCCATCCTGTTCCTATTGGCTCTCCTTGGGCCTTGCCCCTGTCCCACTGAGGCTGCCACAGAGCACCTGACTAGCTGGGATGGAGACTATTACATAGTTCCAGAACCAGTCAAAACAGAGAATAAGTGTCTATGAGATGCTTAACCCTAAGTGACACATCTTCAATGCAACCTCTACACATAGGATGAATGCATCTCTCAACTCTCACCAGAGAAGCTTCCTCATATAGCAAACGGAGATTAACACAGAAACCTACAATTGGCTGATGTGCAGAGAGGCTGCAGACTGCTTATCCCAGAATAGGACAGTTATTTCAAACCTCTGCCTCCTAAGGCTCAGGGATAATTGAGGCAGAAAGATTTTAAGAACCAGAGGGGATGGATGACCACAAGCAGTCTTCCAGACTGTTGGTCGGTTACTTAAATGAATTCACAGCAATGGTGATGGCAAGTCCTAGGCAAGATCAAACCACACAAAATCCCAGCCTTGACATGGGAAAGTGGGTAAGAAATCCCAACCCAGACCAAGGAACTTTTGGCAACTGATGGCTGCTGGGAGGGGGACCCTTGGTGGGCCCAGTGGATTGGACCTACACTGAAGGACATTTGGGGACACAAATCAGACTCTTTAAGCCATGTTATAAGATTGTACATTAAATTGGGCAGAGGGCAGTGGGGTGAGGTGCAGATAGGGAAGGGGATCCAAATTATACCATCAAACTATATTGGATGAAAATCACAAAAATTGGGGCTGGAGAGATGGCTTAGCAGTTAAGAGCGCTGACTTCTCTTTCAGAGGACCTGGGTTCGGTTCCCACCACCTACATGGAGGCTAACAACCATCTTGATGCCTTCTTCTGTGTTCCACAGGCATTGCACAACACGGGGTGGATATAAACACATGCAGGCAATACATTCATATACATAAAATAAAAATAATAAACTATATTTTAAGAAAGACTATTAAAAAAGAAAACTGCAAAAGTTCAATAAAAATAAGAGGACATGAGTATGTTTCATTGGTCAAAGGTTAGACTCATCCTAGTTCTGTTTGTAGCTTAGTATTTAACCATTTATATTTGCCCAGCCTAGAGTATAATTGTTTATCTTAATGATGCTAGAAGCTGGCATATGTAGGACTATTTCAACCACCCAACAGCAAGATTTCCTTATCAAAGAGAAACATGACTGTTTTCAGATAATAACGCTTTAATAATTTTAACTTGCAAATTAAAAGTACTTTTGAGCTAAAGTCAAAACTCATCCAAGCCGGGTATGGTAATCTCTAATCCCAGCACTCAGGAGGCAGAGGCAGTGATCTCTGTGAGTTCAAGGCCAGCCTGGTGTACATAGTAAGTTCCAGGCCAGCTGGGGCTACAGGGAGACTCTGTCTCAAAACGACCAAAACAAACAAAGAAACTTTACTACATCTAGCAGTCACCAACTGTAAACACAGTGTGAACTTCCAGCACAGTACATGGTCACATTCTTAAGCAGGCTTTTATGTGTGTGTGTGTGTGTGTGTGTGTGTGTGTGTGTGTGTACATGTGTGCCAGAGGTCAGAGGGTAACACTGGATGTCTTCCTTAGTCCCCTTCCATCCTATTTTTAAAGACAGGGTCTCTCACTGATCAGGCTCACTGATTTGGCCCAGGTGGTTGGCCGATGAGCTGCAGGGATCTGCCTGTCTCCCCTACCACCTCACCCCCAGTGCTGGTGCTGCAGACCTGTGCTATAGCACCTGGCATTTATGCGGGTGTTAGGGATGGAACAGAGGTCCTCCTGTTTGAGCAGCAGGCCCTTTGCCCACTGAGCATCTCCCCAACCCCAGGCTCTTTACATACAGCTCCTCGCTCCAGGCAAAACTGGGTCCCAGGAACATCTATGGAATTTAATTGACTCACAAGACCCCAAAGTCCCATAGGACCGCTGGGATGTTCGTGTTTGCACTGAGGTAGAGGAAGTAAAAACAGGTGAAGGACTTAATTACTATTATTTTTAAAGGCATGTTCATTTAAATAAACTTTCAATCCCACCAGGCAGTGGCTGGCCCTTCATACTCGCAAGGTGGGCTCAGTCACATATGAGACAAATTTCTTTCTGTTTTGGTATAATTTATCTTCCCTGCTTTGCCATGGTAAGTAGCAGAGTTTACCTCAGTCCTGAGTAGTCAGTCTGCGGACATCAGCATAGACCTGCCTCACTCAAAACACCAAGTCCAACGTGCTGGCCTCTGGAGACTAGGGTATAGGACACGCAAAACTTTGGCCAGCTCTGAGAACCCCCAAAACATTGGGCTCCCCTAAAGTTTCAGTCATCTCAGTAGCGAGCTTCTTGCTGCTCTCACTTTCAACTCTAGGCACCACATCCCCCAAATAAGAACGCAAATGGCTTAATAGGGCAAATCTGGGGGTTTGTGATAAATAAGTAACACGTGAGTGGTCCAACGCCGTCAAGCTTGGCTGTCCTTCTTGGGTGTGATAATTTCCTATACGCCAACCCCCCTGTCAGCATGTCCACTTTAAAATATTACAGGTGGAAATAATGAAAAATTGCCAGCATCTCGCCACCACCTTTTGATTAATGAGTCGTTCCTTAGAGATGGATCGGTTTGTTTGATTTTGTTACCTGGAGTGACTGATGGCTGTTTTAAAAAATACTTAGCTGTAGAGTTGTCCTACATGAGATAATTTTCATACGCCTTGTGTAGCCTCGTCCAGAATAATTGGACTTTATTGCCTGCCTTCCATGCATGAACTGAAGTTCCCTGGAGAAGCTAGCAGCAGATCGGCTGCTGTGTGCACAGAAAGGCACCGACCAGATGGCCAGCCCACGTTGTAGTGACATTTCCCATTTCCCGTCCATTACTCACCAATGGAAAATAATGTGACGTGAATTCCCCATTTTGAATAATATGTGGTTATATCTTTGCGGTGCCTGCACTAAAGATAAATGACTTATCATGTAGCAATTTCTAAGTCACCAGGGAGAAAATAGGAGAAACAGCAGGTCACCATGCTTGGCAGGAAAGGGGGATCGTCACTGTTAAGGCATTCACCATGACATTTAAATTTAATTTCCTAATTTTGATTTCTTTCCTTATTATTCTGTTGCTCAGGGGAAAAAATTTTTGGCTGCTTAAGACATTTGAGCTCTGGTTTTAGGAGGAATTCTCCTTGGACACTATAATTTTGGTTATGTCGTCTGGTTGTCCCACTATTCTGATAGAGAAATGAGGTGCTAAATGCTAGTTGTTTTGTTTTCTTAAGGTCCAATTTTATATTCTACCTGGATTCAAATGAAGTTCTATTTAGAAGTCTTTACTTTTTACTTTAAAACTTTTAAAAATAGTAGTTAATGGGCCTGGAAAGATGGCTCAGTGGTTATGAGCACTGGCTACTCTTGCAGAGGATCAAAGTTTGGATTCCAGCACCCACAAGTAGGCTAACAAGTTAACAACTGTTAACTTCAGTTCTGGGGGACATGATGCCCTCTTCTGGCCTCTGAAGGCACTGCACAAATGTGGTGCACTTACATATATGCAGGCAAAACACTCATACACATGAACTAAAAATAAACAAATCAAAATAGTACATAATACTCTTCAGCATTTGACACCTTTATTTTTCTATTTCCCTTTTTAAGATTTACTTGTTTTTACTTTATAGATATGAATGTTTTGCCTGCATATATGTGCATACACCACATGCATGTAGTGTCCACAGAGGCCAGAAGAGGTTGTCAAACCCCCTAAAGACTTGGGAGCTGCCAAGTGGGTGCTGGGAACCAAACCTGGATCCTCTGCAAGAGCAACAAGTGCTTATAACCACTGAGCCATTTCTCCAGCCCATCTATTTCCCTTTTGATCAGGGAACTTGGTGGTAACTAGTTTTTAGTTATCCACTCATTTTAATTATTGTTAGAGAAAAGTGAATAATAACATTATTCATAGAGATGGACACTTGCAATTCACATTTAGCCAGCCCTTACCATGTGCCTGGCAATCAGAGCATCACATGCTTCCTGTCATTGGTAACTGCTGGTCTGTGGGACCAATGCATGTCAGAAAGTGGAAGGTATTACGTTCCACTGCCTAATCAGGAGCTGAATCCACATAATTCCAAATTGTTAACCTCTGTGTATTGGGGCTAGGAAATTCTTCTTTCTGGAAAGTTCCAGTCTTTTCCTTCTCAGAAAGAAGACAATGCAGTTGCTTCATTTCCCACAGGCCTGAAGGTGTATTCTCACAGGAGGGTATGGCTGAGGAGCTGGGCTGGGGGTCTTTGCCTCCGCCAGCCTACAGGAATCAGAGTTTCGAGAGTGCTCCATCTACACGGAGAGCACCTGCCCAGTCTTGGAGGCAAGTGATTCACCCTAGGCCCTACACTGGCTGATGATAAATTACTTGTGTTTAGTGAAAGAATGTGTGGGTGAGAGTCAGCAGAAGATTCAAGATCTCGTGGAAAGTTCTTAAAAAAAGGGACTAGAATGTTCTAGAAATTGCTTCCAGAAGGTTCTGGAAATGTGTTCCTTTCTCTTCATCTCTACCAGAGTCTGCTGCAGAGTGAACTGCATGGCTCTCTGTCCTCCAAGCTAAGGAGAACCCAAGCCCAGCCATGGCAGACAGCACCTAGTGTGGAACCTGAGCAAGGGTGACCTGCTCTGGATTAGTAACTCAAACCTTTCACATACTCATTTGTATTTGACTAGACAGCTATTTTGGCTTCAAAGAAATGTTTCCTCCTCAGTAGAATTACAAATAAGTTGAGCAGAAAGCTACAGACAAGTCCTATTAATCATGTTTGAAAGGATGTATCTTTCATACAGAAAATTTTCTTCAGTCTGTAAACCTTTCCCCCATCAAAACTCACCCAGTGGTGGTTTTCAATACAGGGGAAGTCCATAGCTTGACATCTTACCTGCCTCTCCGGCAGGTGAAAAAGTCAAATCCTTAACCTGTATCTGTGCCCTTTACATGCCAGTCTTCCCCAGTAACATGTGTCACACTCTGAGGCAAAAACTCCTACAGAAATGGTTTATAGTATGTTCCTGTAACCCTTATTTGCATTTGCTAGTTAAAAACAATTAGTGTCAGGGCTAGAGTGATGGCTCAGTGGTTAAGAATGCTTCCTGCTCTCACAGAGGATCTGGGTTCAATTCCCAGCGTCCACGTCAGGCAACTCACAACTGCCTGGGACTCCAGCTCCAAGGGATCTGACGCCCTCTTCTGGCCTCCATGGATACCTGCACACATATACACATGGTATATATGCACATAAATAAAAATAATAACAAAAATTAAAAAATTATCATCCAACCCATGGAATAAAAGCTATGGATATTTTCCCATATTTTCTTTGGTTTTTGTATTTGTTAGTCTACTAAAATCAGCAATATCTGACATAAGAAGGAGGGAAGGAACCCTCATGGGCAGGGCTGTCCCCCCTGCGACACTTTTAAGATGATGCTAACGTCATAGTCTCTGACACTAAGCAGATTTCTGGGTGATGGGTTTTCACTGGGCAATTAACAAGGCTGGTATTTCCAGAATTAGTTTATGTGACCCCCTGCATTTCAGTTAAAGATTAAATCTTTGCATCAAATTTTTTAGCTCAAAGGCAGGTTTGGAAGGGATAGGGAATATTTGCTTTACTTTTAACAAAACAAACCTTGTAGATCGAGTTTGGTTTATTTTTAACAGGAGCAGAAGCACTGTGGGAAACTGGTTTCACAGATCCATTTCAGCCAGACTGTGTTCCACGAATGAAGAAGCAGCTTCAAGTTTCCCAACTAAAGGAGGAGTGTGTCTGGGTAGGGAGGGGGAGCCCTGAGGGACGATGCCCCCTGCACAGCGATCCTGGCCTCAAGCTGGTCTGCCACAGCAGTCCTGCTTCCTCCCTGTTTGTGCCTGTGTTTCCTTAGACAATCTCACATGCCCCTCCTCGGGGGGTTCGCTGGTGTTAGTAAACACCTACTATATGCTGGGCACAAGGCCATGGTGCACAATGGACCAATGCACATAGGTGGGGTTTCCTCTGCACAGAGGCAGGCTGGTAGAAGAGATGGGTTTAGACACAAGTAGAATCAGGGAAGGCCTTGTGTTACTGAAAGAGTAACTCAGAGAGAGCCAAGCATCAAGGGGAGGGTGAGAAGATGGTAGGAATGGTCTGTCCGTCTGAAGAGGTCAAGGGCAAAGCGGGCTTGGAAATGGACACATAGAGGCAGTGAGAAGTTCTGGCATTTCAGATGTACCCAGAGAGGGGCTGTCTAGAAAGGAGCTGGCATGATCTTCAAACAGCTCAGTGAAAGAAGGGCCTATCTGTAAACTCAGAGAGAATACTCTGCCACAGGCTGCTGAGTGAATTTATTAAAAAGGAAGTTTGTGATAGACTTTGCGTTCGATAAACACTGAAAAAAGTATGTAAATGGATATGCATAAGAGTGTATAAATGTTTTTTCTTTTCTTAGTGGTGCTGGGATTGAACTCAGGGACTCACATATGCTAGGCCAGCATTCTGCCACTGAGCCACATCTTTAGTCCTGTAATTACATTTTGAAAGACCTCCATGTACATACCCAGAGCAATAACTGTCTACAGGATGATACAGGAAAGAAGTAGGATTAGAGGCCAAAGATTTTCTGTAATGTTTACTTTACATATATGCACATATGTGTATGTATGCATGTAAGAATGTATGTATGTATTTTGCAGTACAGAGGATAAAACCAAAGTCCTCTCATGTGTTAAGCACATGTTTTACCACTATATTATACCTTCAGCCCTTGCAATGTTTTTTTTTAAATTAAGGAGCATATATTCAATATTATTTAGACAATTTAAAAAATCAAATGTATTTTTCATGTTAATATGTGAGCATATTTTATTTAATATGTAAGCACATTGTTATGTCTGTGTGTGACTTGTCTGGTATTTCAAAGTCATATGGATTCTGGAAAAGCAGGATTATTGATCTGTAAAAGCTGGAGTCAACCCACTTGAATTTCTGTATGTTACAAATGAGGGAACATGACTTTTCATGGTCTTTTTGTTGACGTAGAAAGAAAGAAATAAAATAGTTCATGGGACAGTCATATGAGCCTTAAGTTTCCCTGGAAACTAAGAAAAATTGCAATAAAAATCTTTTTTCCCCCAACAAAATTCAGCTAGACTGGTGGCTAAATCCCAGCTTCTCAGACCCTGGGGTCCAGGAATTGGAGATGTGACATACTGCTCCCGGCTCTGTCCCAATTCCTCTAACCCCTGTCTCAAAAAGTCAAAGAACCATCCTGGAAACACATCTCAGAGGCAGGTCTACCCTGCCGTAAACTCCGCTGGAGTGTGACATACTAGAAGGAGTAGCCAGTTGGCAGTCACAATATTTACTTCCACTGAGAAGCCCCACTTGACTTTGGCACAAATCAATTTCTGGCACTAGGGAGTTTCCAAGCCCTCAGGAAATACTGTTACTACACAGGGATAAGACTTTTTATGTGAGGATAGACTTCTAGGCTTAAAACATGTGCTTCTTAGCAGGGCCTGGTGGCACAGACCTGTAATCCCAGCTACTGGGGAGTCTGAATCAGGAGGATGGGATGTTCAAGGCCAGCCTGGACTATGGTATGAGACCCTGTAAAAAGTAAAAAAGAGGGCTGGGTATGTATACAGGTCACTGGTTACCATGTGTGAAAGCTACCTGTGGGTTCAATGCCCAGACACACACACACACACACATACACACACACACACACACACACACACACACACACACACACACACGAGAAAAGCCTTCTAATTAGAGTCTCTCAGGACCTTTAATAAGAAACCTGGTTAGGACCAGCGAGATGGATCATTGGATAAAGGCATTTGCTGCCAAACCTGAAAACCTGAGTTTGAACCACAAGACCCATCTGGTAGAAGGAGAGAACCAAGTCCTGCAAATTTTCCTCTGACCTCCACACATGAAGTACAGCACACACACACACACACACACACACACACACACACACACACACACGCACAATCACATACACATATATTTACAGTAAAAATACAGAAACAGCTAAAAGAAAGCTGGTTAAACACAATAAAAAGAAAGGCCAGGACTTCTTTGGAGAATGTGACAAGAAAAGAAAATATTTAAATTATGATTAGAACTACATCTGTCTAGAGATAAAAAGGATTTTCTCCCTTTAAATATCCACAGCTGGCTCTGTATAAAGTTATAAAGTTACTGTGTTACCAAATGACTCAACTGTGTGGAAGATTGACATCCTGTATCTACATCCTGCGGGCTGTGTGATGGAGGTTTATTTCACTGGTACCGAGAACCTTGCACTCGTATCATCTGTAGTGCCGTCTCTGAGAACCTCAGTCATAAAACAAGTAAATTCAGCACGCCCTGCCATTCCAGGGCATAATGAGCAATCTATCGAAAGCCCGTTTGGAGCTGGGGCAAAGCCGAAAGGCCTAGCTCAGGAGGCACTGCAGATCTGGATGCATCTTCCCTGGGTAAGTGTGGGAAGAGCTGCTAGGGTCAGGGTTCACCTCTGCAGAGGAGGGACAGCACAGGCCAGGCTCAAGCCGCGGCTCGGAAGGAGCTGCAGTGCTGTGCTCCTTGGGCTCTGTTCTAGCTTTCTCTCTGTTGCTGTGTTAAAACACTCAGACCAAAAGCAATTTAGGGGAGGGAAGGGCTTATTTTGCTGACACATCCAGGTCACATCATCACTGAGGGAAGTCAGGGCAGGAATTCAAACAGGAACCTGAAGTAGAAACCATGGGGGAGTGCTGTGTGCTGGCTCACTAGAAGGCTCATGCTTACCTAGCTTATTTTAATTTTAGTTTTTTATTGAATTTCTGCAATCTTCAGACAATATAATTTGAATGGTATTTAGATTCCCTCCCCTATCCATACATCCTTTTATTGCTCCCCACCCAATTTAATGTACTCTATAATATCTATAATAAGGCCTATAGAGTCTAATTTGTGTCCCCAAATGTCCTTTAGTGTGGGTCCATCCATTGGAGCCTGGGTAACCTGCCAAGAGTACTGTCCTTGAAAGAGACTGTCTCTGCCCCTCCCAGCAGCCATCAGTTGCTGGTTTCCTTAGGTGGGTTGGAGCTTCTTACCACTTCCTCAGGCCTGTGCTGGAATTAGCTAGTTTTCTTCTACAGCTCAGGCCACAGTGGGCTGGACCCTCCTACATCAAGTAACAGTCAAGACAATTCTCCTTCAGGCATGCACATGGTCCAGTCTGATCTGGGAAATCCCTCCATAGACATTCCCTTCTCAGGTGACTCCGGCTGTGTCAAGCTGACAAAGCTAACTACAGCAGCTGTCAGGTAGGTAAGACCTTCAGGGCAGGACTCACTATAGCCCACTCACCCATCCTTGAGTGCCTCTGTAAGCCAAATACTCCCCATGCTTAAGGATGTTCCAGTTACCATGGCTACAGTCATAGTCCCCGCTTGGAGTCTAGTGTGAAGAGCTAAAGTGATTGGCAGAGTCTTAAAGGTGACAGTTGGTAGGGTGGAGGGCAGCAGGAGATAACATGAGTGAGTCCCTGGGTTCCACCTCCAGCTCAGAGAGAAAAGTAAAATATGGATGACAAGACTGAGCAAGAGAAAGTGGGCAAACACAAGGGGCAGCCGTAGTACCGTGGTGAGATATTTCAGCCAAGGGCCAGAACAGGACATAGGAAAATAGCAATAGCTTGATTTACTGGAGTGAAGTGTTATTTTGCAAAACACTTCTATGTGTGTGGACTGATAATATAGCTTAGTGGGTAGAGTGCTTGCCTAGCATGAGGGAAGCTCTGAGTTCAATCCCCAGGACCACATAAACTGGGCGTGGTGCTGCATGCCTATAATCTTAGCACTCAGGAGATAAGAGCCAAGAGGATCAGAAGTTCAAGGTCATCCTCAGCTACATAGTGAGTTCCAGGCTAGTCTGAGATACATTGAGACTCTGTTTCCAAAGACAAAACCAAAAAACCCAAAACTTTCATTTGATTAATGACAAGAAATAACTTTAAAGGCATTATCCTTGCTTTCTAGGGATCTAGGGTGGCGTAGCATCTGGGAAAACTGGGTGGGACACAGGAAGATGGCAAGATGTACCTGCATAGAGACTCCCTGCGGCAGCAAGGCCAGGCCATGAAGGTCAGAGCTCTAGCAGGTCTGGAATGATGAAAACATCTGGCTCTCGACTACTTCTAGCAGCATCTTCAGCATGGTGGAGGCCAGAGAACCTTCGGGTACCTCTGCACCACACTCACTGTGCTTGGAGAGAAGCCAGGTGTCCACATCACACCACTATCCCAGCATGATGGCACACAGCCTTCCACACAGCGAGAGCCTGGCCTGACCCCCTCCCACATCTCACACCAGCAAGTAGCCCCTCAGTCACCCGCTATCTACAGTCTTATGCCCTCTGGGTCCTCTTCTGCCCTTGCCCACATACCCTGGATGGGTGCTGGTCTCAGGCTGCATAAAGGGGCTTCATCTTAGCCCCCAATGTTCAGTATGACAGCATGATCTTCAAATGAGCTGCCACAGCCTTCCAGCAAAGCACAGGGAAATTTGGTCATTATCAATTTCATCATCAAAAGCCAAAAGGACAGTGGTGAGCCATGGATCGTATTGAATGGTTTATGTAGAATGAAAGGATGGAAGGAAATGACAGCCTATATCCAAAAGTGGGACAAGAGTTAAGTAAATTATAGAGCATTGATTCCATGGAAATTCACTTACTGTTTTAGAAAAAGACTTTAGGGATGGGGGTATAACACACTTGGTAGAGGACCTGCCTTACGTGTACCAAGCCCTAGATTTGATCCCTAGCATTGCGTACACTGGGCATGGTAGTGCATGCCTGTAATCTCAATTTGGGAGATAGAGGGAGGAGGATCAGGAGATTGAGGTCATCCTCAGCTACATAGGGAGTTGGAGGCCAGCTTGGGCTATATGAGACCCTGTCTCAAAAAATAAATGGATCGATGGATGGATGCATGGATGGATAGATAGACAGGTGACTTTGTATAGGGCCACATGATACTGGAAAAAAAGTGTGAGATACAAAATTGAGAGAAAAGTACTGTACAAATTATATATGAGTTAAAACTATGCACATGAATAATATGCCTAAGAACTTAAAAGAATACATACCTGTTATAATTATATATACACATATATAGATACCTGTGTGTATAATAAACAAATGGGTGCTGTGAGAGGATGAGGGGATCCAGAGTCTGAGCAGGTGACTCTTGAGTTTTGGTCATAGTGACTCAAAATTAACTAATCCAATGAAGTAACTAATAGCAATATATGTAACCCAAGGAACGTAGACCTGGCAGGGGTATACTTTACCTTAAACAAGGCGGTAACATTGTTTAACTAAAACCAAATCTGCAGCCCCCAAATCCAGGATGTGGGGCTTTCCTGAGTCACACCCTCAAATGGTATTTATTCCCAGAATTGGAGTGGGCAGTTTTGCTGTGCATGAAAAGATACTGGTGGAAGCCCTTCTGTTACTGAGGAGATCACTCAAACCCAGGGATGGGCAGGGCAAAGGCAGTAGAAGTCCCTGTTCCCAGCTGCAGAGCTACCAGTTTCACTTAAAAGGCTATAAAAGTTCCAGTTGCACCTGTATCTGTTGCACCCATAACACAAGTCTGCTCCCCTGTCCTGCCTGACCATGACAGTCTCTCTAAGCTCTCTGCTGGATGTGGACTCAGAGCTGGTCAGCTTACACTGGTGCCACTCCATCCTGTTGTCGAGAAGTCTCTTTTGCTCCACACTTGGGGGGGCTGAGACTGTGCCTTGAATCATTTATTCATTTAAAAACAACCATTGGGCCCTGTGTCAGCCACCTTTCTGTTGCCATGGCAAGATAATGAAGAGAATCAACTTAAAAGGAGTGTAACAGGTTGTTTTAGTTCATGGTTTCAGAGGCTTTGGTCTGCAGTCGTTGGCTACTGCTTTGGGTCTGTAGCAGAACAGTAAACCATGGTGAGAGTGCTGTGGTAGAAGCAAGGCACAGGAGGCTGCTCACCTCATGAGAGACAAGAAGCAGAGGGAGAGGAAGGGCCTGGGGTCTCCAAACCCACTTCAAGAGCACGCTCTCTGTCCTAGTTTGCTTTCTATTCCTGTGATGAAGCACTCTGACCAAAATCAACTTGGGGAGGAAAGGGTTTATTTGGTTTACACATCTGGATCGCAATCCATCCCTGAGAGAAGTCAAGGCAGAAACCCAGAGGCAGGAGCTGAAGCACAGGCCATGGAGGAACGCTGCTCACTGGCTTGCTGCCCTGTCCCTGTACAGCCTGCTTTCTTATACAACACAGGACCACCTGCCCAGGGGTGGCACCTCTCAAAGTGGGATGAGCCCTCCCATGTCACTCAACAATCAAGAAAATGCCTCACATATATGCCCACAGGCCAAGCAGATAGAGGAAATTTCCCAGTTGAGAGTTCATCCTCCCAAGTGTGTCAAGTTGATAAAGCCAGCCATGACACTTTCAACATCCTAACTTCCCTCTACCAGCCTATGTCCTTGTAATATTTCACTATCCTCCTGTAGTACAATCACAGTACCACAGTAGTACCACAGTAGCACTGTTCTAAGTGCTACTTTCTATTGCTGTGATGAAAACACTGACCAGAACCAACCTGGAGAGGAAAGGGTTTATTTGGCTTACAGCTCACAGTCCATCATCAAGGGAGGCCAAGGCAGGAACTCAGGGCAGGAACCTGGAGCACAGACCATGGAGGAGTGCTGCGTACTGACTTTCTCCTCTGGCTCATGCTCAGCCTGCTTTCTTATACAACATAGGACCATCTGCCCAGGGTGGCACCTCCCACAGGGGGCTGGGCCCTCCCACATCACTCAACAACCAAGAAAATGCCCCATAGTAGGGCCACAGACCAATCCAATGGAGGAAATTCCTCAATTGAGGTTCCCTGCACCCAGGTGCATCAAGTTGACAGCTCACGTTATCCAGCACAAGCACCTACTTACCATACGTCAGGCACTGAGACAGACACAAATACACATTGTGCAATACATTATTTTAGACAAGGTTCTTGCTTAAGGTCTATTAGCAGATAGGACAAACAAATGAATACTTTGTGTGGGGGGTTATGTATGCTCTGTGTGTGAGGTGTAGTGTGTATAGCATATGTACAGCTTGCTCGTTGCAAATGTATGCTATATATATATCTTACATGTGGCATATAGCATGTATATGTGTAATGTGGGTGTGGCACGTATGTGGCATGTGTGTGTAACTGGTGCAGAGGTGTGTGGTATGTCATATGGATGAAGTGTATATGGTACCTGGCTACAGTGGGCGGGACAGGGATGGAAGAGCAAAGAGTGGCCATGGAAGGCCGTAGATGTGGATGCTATGGATGTAATACAGGGATAGTGGTCAAAGAGAGGAGGAGAGGCAGCAGAGACCTCGTCTGTTTTGCAGGTAGAAATGATGTGTTGTTTGTGGGGTGGATGTGGGGTTCAGGAGAGACGGGAAATCTAGTGTTTCCGTTGCTTTTCCTGTTGCTGTGTTAAAATACCCCAACAAAAGCAACTTAAGGGGAGAGGGCTTATGTTGGCTCCCAGTTCAAGGATGCAGTCCATCATGGTGTGACGTCAAGGCAGCAGGCACTGAGAAGGCAGGACACACTGTGTCTGCGGTCAGGAAGCGGAGAGTGATGGATTCTGGTGCTCAGCTCACTTTCTTTTTTTTCTGCAGCTCAGAACCCCAGCCCAGGAAATGGTACTGTAGACTTTCAGGTGGATTTTTCCACCTCAGTTAACCAAATCAAGAAAATCTTTCACAGGTGTGCCTAGAGGCTAATCTAGATAACCCCTTACAGGTGTGCCAGAGGCTTGTCATAGATGAGTCTAGACCTATCAAGTTGACTGTCAATGTCCACCATCACAACCAGGGCGACCTAAATTTCCAGATAAAGAACTTCTGAACAGGCGACTAGATTACCAGTAAGAACACAGAGGTTAAATGTTCAGAGATTTCCCCCTTTTCATTGGTCAATAAACCAATCTGGTACTTATTTGAGGGGTCTTCGTTTATGAAGTGCTATGCATTTCCCTTCATCAATCTGTATCTATTAAAGATGATTTTTAAATAATTGCAATAAAATTCATAGGTACAAGGAAAGTGCTGAAAAGGTGTGTGAGAGAATGTAAGAGCTGAGGAACAGGACAGAAACAATCCTATCCAAGCCCTCACCTTAAAAGCAACTTCTCCAATTGCAAGTGAAATGCTTAACTTCCCAGCAGCAGACAAGACAAGAAGGGTGTGTTTAACGATGCCCACTGTCTAATCAGACAGCCCACTGTCTGTCTAATCAGAAGTAGCCCACTGTCTGTCTAATCAGAAGCAGCCCACTGACTAATCAGAAGCAGCACACTGGCTCACCTGGAGAGCCCGATCTCTGTCGTTATTTTCAGTTTTGAAGCCTTTCTATCTGAACCCTGCTTGTCTGAGGGTAGAGATTTACACAAAACACAAAGGCCTTAAATAAAAAGGTTTTGTTTTTATTTTTTGAGATAGGGTCTTCCTGTAGCCCCAGCTGGCCTGGAACTCACTATATAGACCAGGCTGGCCTTGATCTCATGGAGATCCATCTGCTTCTGTCCCGAGTGCTGAGATTAAAGGTGTGTACCACCATGCCCAGCTTAAATTTTTTTTTTTCTTTTAAAGTGCCCCAACTTCCCCACAGAATGGATTATGGGAGACCCTGGTCAAGGGTATGGGTCTGAGGAGGGAGCGCTTTGGCCCAGTGTCTTCCATCTTTGGTTTTGTTTTACTGGTGTGTCACGATGGTCATCTCTGACTGCTGACTTAACTTCAGTTCCCTTGTCTCAGGATATAGCCATCTTCTGTGATCCACTCTCTACAGTGTGTGGGTGCACATACATACCTGTGCATAGTCTGGCTATTTGAGAGCTCCCTGCTGGCTCCTAAGACTTTTCAATGAAATTCACAGCCCTGCAGCCCTTGCCTGCAAAATGCTGTCTTCCCTGGTCTTGGCAGAACAAGTTGGAAGCAGATTTCAGACTTTGCTCCGGCCACATTTTAAATACATTTAAAAAATTTATGTAGCCAGGGGGGCTTCTAAGAGATCTCCTGCCTCCTCCGAAGCTGGGAGTATAGTTGCAAGTCACTGCATCCCGCTCACATTTGAAGTAAAAGCAGACACATAAACCCCTTTGTTTCTGCCTTTTGATCAGCACATCCTCCTGTGACTGGCAGCCAGGGTCCTCTCCACCACAACCTCTTGCAAGGAATCCCCAGTGCACTGCGTTGCTGGGGCTAGCCTGCTACTTCTGAACCTATTCTCCAAGACCCCAGGCAGAGAGTAGAAGCAAAGCCTTCTAGCTGGGCACTCACCCTCTCTGAGAAGCTTCACACCACCTCATGGCTGCTCATGCATGCTGTGGTCAGGGGCCAGGTATGCTGTCTCCTCGCAGCTAGAGGCCCATGACAGGCTCCCCAAGCAGATTGCTGGGGATGGGGGAGGGCACAGGTGGCCATGCGGAGCCAGCACCCAGGCAGTGTACAGCGAGGGATGAATAATTGATATGTGGAGTGGAATTACGGCTGCGGTGAGTTCCGGTCCCTCCCGAGCTGCACCTGTTCTGTGGCTGCCCCCGCCCTAGGGAATGCTGTTCTCAGGAAGGACACCAGCTGCCAGCACGCATGAAATGTGTTGCCTTCTTGCTGGGCACATATTTGCATAGACAATATCAGGTTCAAATGCAGGCGCACAGACTAGGATTAATTAATGCGACCTGGAAGAGTTGGGGGGGGGTGCGGGGGACCGAGAAAGCTCCAGCAGCTTCCAACAGTCCCCCTCCCCCAACCCAAGCGGAGAGGCAGAGGGACCCTTGTCCTGAGGCATGAGCTGCCCTGGGCCAGGGAGACAGGAGCTCTAATTTCTAAGCTGAAGACAACAACCAGCTGCTCTTTCCCTGTCTGCTTTTTAAAATCACTTTTTTTTTCTCAACAGGTATTTATTGAGTACCTACTATGTGTAGCGCTGTAAAGGAGTGGCGGTGATTATGGTCGCAAACAAAATAAATAGACTCATGAGCCCATTTGCTGGGTGGATGGAGATGAACCGTTAAACACAAAGAAGTAATTCAATATTTGTGGAGATAGGAGCAGGGGTGGGGAAGGGAAAAGTGGGATGGGGGAGGGGTGTAGGATGGAGGAGGTGCAGGACCAGGGAAGATTGCAGGATGGGGGGGCAAAGTGGGATGGGGGAGAGGTTTGGGATGTTCTAGATGGTTTTCCCACCCATGTGCTCTTAGTAGATTGTCCTATAATCTAATAAATATGTTATTATTTGGCAATAACAGGAATCAGGTGCTTCTGCTGGTGGGGAACTGCTTTAAACTGTCACTGCAATGGCACCAACGATCCTGGTGTTATTGTGCCACTTTATGAAGGAACAAACTGAGGCAGTGGTTCTCAAGGCTGCCCAGATATGTTCAACCTGGTACCTCAACCCAGGATCTGCTCCAGGTGCCCACATGGAACACAGATACACACACACACACACACACACACACACACACACACACACTCCTCCTCTTTCCAAATTGTGATAAGATGAAAATAAGCCGGTTTGGGGCTGGAGAGATGGCTCAGTGGTTAAGAGCACTGGCTGCTTTTACAGAGGACCAGGGTTTGGTTCCAAGCACTCACATGACAGCTAACAACTATCTGTAACTCCAGTTAAAGGGAATCCGACATCCTCTTGTGACCTCTTCGGGCATTGCACAACACTGGTATATTTATATACGTGCAGATAATACACGAATACACATAAAATAAAAACAATAAAGTATTTTAAAAAGAAAATAATTTAATGCTATAAAATGTCCATTGAAAAACAGTCACTCAATTCTGTAACTTTCTTGGTAGTTCTTGTATAAGTTTGGGGTTGATTCCTAAAGTGGGAGACAGAAGAGAGCATGGTTGTGGGGACTATTTACTAAGGGGAAACTGAGTCACCCAAGAATCCCCATACCTGCAGCCAGGGGCCTGTGTCAGTTGGTCTGGCTGGGGTGCTAGTGGCTAGGTTTTCATTTTGGAACTCAGTGAGTGGCACCTGAGTACCCAGTTGTGTAGGATCTTGGCTTCTTCCACATCGAGTGCTGGCAGGGGGTGCCATCACCCAGAGGATGCACCTTGGTCAGGTCCACATCCTGCTCTTGTTCCTCTTTTTCCTAAGGTGGATATTCCCAAGGACAGTCTCTGTTCCAGAGATCTAAGCCTGAGTCCTCAGAGGGGCACTCAGGGAAGAGGAGCCCAGGCCCTTGGGCATCCTCAGTTCACCCACAGCTTGGATTGTGGGTGCGCTGGAAATCTTGCCATCACTGGCCTCAGAGGCACCTGTACACACACACACACACACACACGCACACACACACACACACACACCCCTGACTGTCTCCATAGAAAGACTGGGAAGGCTACAGCTCTCCGGCTGAGCAAAGCACACACTGTACCGAAGTAATGTCTCTGTGTCTTACTGGAACTTGCCTTGGACTTTGGAGCGAGCTCTCACTCCTCCTTCCTGCCACCCCAGCTGCAAATCAGCTTTGGAGGGGATTGGACAGTTCGGAGAGATGGGCAGCGATCACTCTGAAATATGATGACAGGAACCAGACTGTAAAGACATCGGCAGAGCAGCCATGCGAAAACAATTAGGACAATAAATTTACTAATTGCTGAAAGTAACTTAATAACAAAACCACAATGCTCTGTGCTATTAATCCCGGCTACTGCGGCGAGTGCCAACTGCATTTTGCTTGCTAGAGGGACTGTAAATATCAGGTTGGTGCTGTGGTGTTGGTGGATAGAAAGCAAAAAGACTTGCAAGGCTCTTGGTAAATGACTCTGCAGCCTTGTACCAGTGCAGAGGGCCCTGGGGGCTTGAGGCATTTTTGAAACAAAGGCTGTCACACCCTTGAGAGAGAGAGAGAGAGAGAGAGAGAGAGAGAGAGAGAGAGAGAGGCAGCTTGGAGGCTTGGCTCACGCCTCTTCACCCCTCTCTCTGGTACTTTTTCCACTCCACTTACGCTAAAGAGACAGGACAGGACTGATTTCATTTGGGAGGCTTAACAATTGTGTTCTAAGGGGGAATTTTAGAGTAGCAAAAAGCCCCATAAAAATAAATAAATAAATAAAAGAAGAAGAAAGAGTACATGAAGTTATCTGAAAAAAGTGATGGGAAGATACGGGAGGAGTTGGAGGGGAGGGGGTGGGCATGGATTTGATCAAAACACCTTATATGCATGTATGAAATTCTCAATAAATTATTTATTTTTAAAAAAACCAATTGTGTTCTAGCAGATATAAATCAAACACAGTTTTGTTTGTTTGTTTGTTTGTTTTAAAGAACCTTGGAATTGTGAGGTTAAATGGGCAGCGGTCAGGTTCTGAGTTGGTACAGGGGCTTGTGCTTGGTTTGGTCAGGACCCCTCAGGCTTTGGTCCTCTAGTCTTTCCCAGGTTGCTGTTACAAGTCATCCTTCACATAAATTAGGTCTTGCATCCAGACACTGGGAGCCCATGCCGTGTTTTCGGAACCAAAGGGTCCCCTTAGTCCTCCAGAAGATCAAAGACAGCCATCAAACAGGCTTCTACAATAACTCACGCAAAACACCGCCTCCTCTAATTGGATGGGCTCTTAGTGCTTCCATTTCTTTTAAGTAGCCCAAGTTGCAAAGATTTGGACCTTTCAAGACTTGTTTCTTCCTTCTTGAAATATTCAGAAAAAAATAGGTCAAATTATTTCCTTTGAATCTGTTTCTTCCCCCCTCCACTCTGACTGCTTCTACCTCAAGAGGAAGTTGCATTTAGCAATGCTGAGGACCCTAGTGGTACTTTGTTGTGATGACTTTTAAAGTGCAGTTGAACATTTCCCCCAAGTTAGAATGCACATGGAATTTGGAGTCTTCAAGGCCAGGCTCACTTGTGCTGGAGCATCCCAGGAGCCCCACAGAGGCTGGGAGGATTAGGGGCGCAAAGGAGCACATCACTTTTTTTTGGACATGGACTTTACCAAGAATGGGCAGCCTTTCCAAGGAGGTGTTCAGTCCCCCCATCTAGCTTTGAGAAGGAAAGTCAGTAGGCTGCCTACATGGGGTCCTTGGACTGCTGCCTTCAGGAAACAGAGACTGCAACCTGGGACTTGTTAACAGTTTGGGGAGAAATAATTCTTCTGAGGTCATTAGCTCTCAGGCTAATGAAGTTAATTCTGGGATTAAAGCAGATCTTTTGGGACCTGCATGAGGTGGAGGCTTTATTTTTGCTCCTTACAGAGTTATATCTACTAAATCGCATGTTAGTCTTCTCTTACTGGCTAAACAGTGCTGTTTAAGGAAATCAATTCTCAGGTCCTGTCTTAGAGTCTGATTTAACACACCTAGGAAAAGCCACATGCACCGAGATAGCTGCTGATTCTGAACATCAGGGCAGTCTCCAAATAGCAGTTCCTCCAGGGCCCATGCCTAGGGAGAGCTGGGCTTGTTCCAAACAGCTGGCTTTTATTATTTACTTGCTTATTTGTTTTTTGTATTGATTTTATCATGAGTTGTTGTGATGCTTCTAACTACGTACACTCTGTCTTGGGGTTGACTAAAGGAGACTCAGATTTGCTCAAGATTCCATCCTGAACAAAAAGGCACTTGCCACTTCCTGTGCACTCTCTAGCTGCTCCCTTTGCGTTCCTCTGCCTCCACTCCAGCTTTCCTCAACACAAGCACTGTATTAGCCACTTTTCTGTTGCTGTGATAAAATACCACAACCAAGGCAAGTTATCAAAGGAAAAGTTTATTCGGGCTTAGGGTTCCAGGGGAGAGCGTCCATCCTGTTAGGGAAGCAGGAGCAGAAAGCTGAGAGATCATGCCTCCATACCTCCAACAGCAATCACGAAGTGGAGAGAATGAGAAAGAGAGAGAGAGAGAGAGAGAGAGAGAGAGAGAGAGAGGAGAGAGAGAGCTAACCGGAAGTGGGACCAGGCTATGACCTCTCAAAGCCCATAACACACTTTGTTCAGCAAGGCTACACTTCCTAAAGATTCCATGACATCCCCAAACAGCCCCAAACTGGGCCCATATCTCAAGTGTTCAAATACTTGAGCCTATGGGGGATATTTCTCATTCAAATTACCACAAACATTTACCATCTCTATTATGAAAATTGCAAAGACAGTGTAAACATTGACCTTTTCGTTTTTAAAAGATCCAGTCACATACAAGAACAGCAGTTGTAGTGTAATGAAACCCCATCTATCCATCACCAGCCTCCAATAACTTTCAACTTATAGTCAAACATGTATTTTAAATTATACTGGAGTTTGGAATCTTTGTAAGTAGCCAAATCCTTTTACTAATGAGATGCTGAGAACACTTAAATAACTGTCATAAATCAGTGGCTGTCCTCTGAAGGACACGCACCTTCTTCATCTCTGCACCCAAGATTTATGACATTATCTGGAGGCATTTTGGCTGTCCAAACTAAGTGGCGTCAATGTCACTAGAGGCAGCCAGTGAGCAGAGAGTCAGGGATACCGGGGACACCCGTCAATGTCCTGCAACACACAGGATGGCCTCCACAACGAAGAAAGGTCCAACCTCAAACAGTAATGGTGCTGAGACTGTACACTAAATGAAGGAGTGCTTTTTTAAGTAAGCGTATTCCTGGGGAAATGACTTTAGAGTCTGTGTTTTCAAGTCAAAAATTGTTCCCAGTATGGAAGACTTAGTGGCTTTAGTGCATTCAGAGTACCAACTCTGGAAGATAGGAAAGGGGCTGGTTAGCGGGGCCTGTTTCCTGGGATGGGACCTGGGTGGGATAAGCAGTTGTTTTCTATTTTTGAGGCTATGTAACCAAGAAGACCTTGAACTTCTGATCTTCCGTTCTCTACCTCTTAAGTTCTGGGATTACAGACTTGTACCGCTGTGCCTGAGGTGTGGGGTGCTGGGGATGGAACTAGGGCTTCATGCGTGGTAGGCAAGCACTCTACCAACTGAGCTACATCTCCAGTTGAAGATTTAGTTTTTGCTAAATACTTATTGATGACTTTTGCAGTGCGCTCAGGGCTTGCTTACTTGACAGTGCATTTGAAGAACGTAGCATGAGTGCGAAGGACCAAAAAAATATATATATATTTAAAGAAAAAGTTTTCTGGGGACTGGAGAGAGGGCTCAGTGGTTAAGAGCACTGGCTACCCTGGCAGACAATCCAGGTTCTGTTCCTAGCATTCACATGGTGGCTAACTATCATCTGTAATTCCAGTTTGGGGGATCCAACACCCTCTTTTGACCTCTGTGGGCATTGCACACACATGGTGTACTTACATACACTCAGGCAAAATGCTCATACACATGAAAAAAATGTTAAAATAAAAAGCTTTCTGGAAGGTTGCTTCAGGAGACCAGCAGCACCATCCCACTGGGCTTTCCTGAATGTCAGAGCCCATCAGACGTGGTGGGGGGCGGGGTTGGGAAAGTGTTCAGTTGAACCTGGCCATTAAAAGAATCAGAAACATGTGGAGGGGTGCGGCCAGCCCCACATGATGGATGGATTGTGGGAGAGGGATGTTAAATGAGATGGTCCCCAGGCCAAACCTCTCACACTAATGAGCCTTCAACTCCAGGGAGCGGGTCTCCCAGGCCAGGCAGTGATGTGGCAGCTAAGCAGCCGACAGAGGAGGGGCACAAGGCAGCTGGGAGCTAGCCAACAGACCAAAGCTGGAGTCCTGTGTCTGCCTGCTGGTGGCTGTGCACCTTAGGAGGTCACTCAGCCGCCACCTGATTTTCCACTGGACGTGGAAACATGGTGACCGTCACGGAGAGCGCCCTTTGCTTCTTTATAAGAAGAGTAAGACCTTAGCAGCAGTATCTGACTTGTCACCTCCACCCCTAAAACCTGGGTGGCAGCCCACAGCCCCAGGAAGGAGGGAAGCTGCAGTGTCCTGGGTGAGTTCACAGGTCCCACACATTGGCTTCCAGCCCTCCAGCCATTCTCTGCCTTCCTGCCTGATCAACTCCAGTCCCCTGGGCCTTTTCAAAGTCCTTGGCATTTGCTGGGCTTCCTCTGCCCAGGTGCTCTGCGTGTGCTGTTTCTTCTACTGGGTACACGCTTCATCTCTCTACCTGGTTAGTGTGTACTCCTGCCTCACCACCGTCACCCTGCCCCCAGGCACTATCTCCTTGCTCTATATCTATAGCAGGTGGAAGCCTTAGAACTGAGCATCTGTTGGCTGAGCAGCCTGGTGAATAACAGAGCAGGCCTGGTCAGAGGCCTTCTCCTGGAGGGACAGCTGAGATTGGGAAGTTGAGGGGTCTCCTGGATGCGGGACCTGGCCCTGAGTGGCCTTCTCTATCTGGGGGGGTGGGGCCAGCTCTGTACTGGCCAGAGGTGCATACCTGGAGAGGCTGCTTGAGCAAACACAGCTCTCCCAGCTCTTCCCTCCCTTTGCTTGAAGACCCTCCAGGAAGATATGGGACCATGAGGATGATTCCTAAGCTGACTCACGAAAGGTGCCAGGGATGCCCCACTCTGCAAAGGGAATGCTTCCCTGACAACAGAGACTGCAGCCTGCCCGGCTGTCCTTTCTCCTGGCTCTCATGATGCCCTGGTTGCTTAACAGCTTGAGACACTGGCTTTTCTATATCTGGTACCCAACTAGGTTATGGGCAACCTGAGAATGAGCACCGTGGTTCTCTATGCTCCCTGTTAGCCCCCCAACCCAGAACAACGGCTCAAGTGTAGAGATGCTCAACAGATGCACACAGAATGAGCTCCCACTTGACCATGCATCCTCCTGTGCCCAGAGATCAGTTCTTGTTTTGTTTTTTAAATTTTTAAAATATTTTATTTGCTATTTTTATGTGTGTGAGTGTATTATTGCCTGCATGTGTGTAAGTGCACCCATGTCATGCAATGCCCACAGAGGTCAGAAGAGGGCATTGTATCCCCTAGAACTGAAGTTATGGACAGTTGTTAGCCTCCATGCGGGTGCTGGGAACTGAACCCGAGTCCTCTGCAAGAGCAGTCAGTGCTCTTAACTGCTGAGCCATCTCTCCAGCCCCATTTACTTTTTGACTTATCCATTTTTCTATGATTGGTTTCTATCAGCAAGAGCAGACGTGGAAAAGAGGGGCTATTTACTTAAAGCAGAATATTGTAACACATATGTATAATAACACACACACACACACACACACACACACACACACACACACACAGAGGACTCAGCTATGAGGATCCTTAGTGAAGCCATGTAAGAAAGGACTGTGGAAGGACAAAGTTGCGTGTTGGAAGGGTGGCGCCCAGGGAGGCGAGCTGCCCTCCAGACGGCTTGCTGTGCTGCAGACTAAGTGGCAGGGACCCAGAGGACACTTTTTCTTCACTTGCTTTCTCCAGACACCACAACTTTTAACAGGTCCCAGAGGAAGGGTGGGAGAGTCAGGGATGACTTCTGGGCTGGTACCAGCTGCAAGGCTGACCAGGCAGGAGGAGCCACCATTAGGAAACCGCAGCCAACCAGAGTGGAGTCAGTCCCCCACCCTAGGTGAAGACCCCCAAGCCAAGGCATCTCAAAATGGATAAGTTCCTCATCTTCCACAGGTCCTCACTCAGGTGTCTCTTCCTTGAGACCCCTCCTGTGGGCACCACCCCAGCTCGATGGTACACGATACACTCCTGTTCCTGTCACTCCCATGTCTGGTTCTCCTTGCACTGCCCAGCATGCACTGTGAAATAGGCAATTATCAGATCGCTGGATGGATGAACTCCAAGTCATCATAAACTACTTCTTAGAATGGTAACCTACCTGGTGTTCAGATTCATTTGAAGACACTGGCTTTCCACGTAACCCCAGCCATGAGTCATCCTAGCCACAACTGAAATTTCTGTGAATTAAAAGTGACTCTCTTTTGAATACATATCAGGCGTTTTACAAGTGACCATGAGGTAGCTCAGGCATGCTGGGGTCACATTAGAAGTGGGCCATTGCCATGACAACAAAATCACTTAGCATCTCTCCCTGGAGTCCCCAAAGTTGGATAAATTCTTTCCTTTCATTGCTATGGAAGCTGAGATCTCCATAGACTTCTTTACAGTTATTTTACATCAAAGCAACAGAGAGAGAGAGAGAGAGAGAGAGAGAGAGAGAGAGAGAGAACTGCTTAGCAAATTGGTTTGCTAAGAGTCATCTTTTCAAGGGCTGGAAAGATAGCTTAGTGAGTAAGAGCACTGGCTGCTCTTGCAGAGGACCTGGGTTTGGTTCCCAGCACCCATATGATGGCTAACAACTATATGAAACTCCAGTTCCAGGGGATCTGATGCCCTCTTCTGCCCTCCTTGGGCAGTGCACAACACAGGTGCACTTTCATGCAGGCGTTACACTCATGCACAAAAAAATAAAAATAATAAATTAAAAAATTTATCCTTTCAAGAGCAGTCAAGGGCGAGATATCTGCCAGATAATTCCACACTTTCTCAGGTGGAAAGCTGGACTTCCCGTGCCCTTTTTGGCGTCCTGTGTACATAGCTGGCTCCATCTCCAATCCAGTCTCCTGGTTCTTGGTCCTCACTTCTGGCCTTTTCTAGTCCTTGATGACCTGTCCAGAGACCCCGCTCTGTTCTGCTAGCATCTCTCAAACTGTTTTTGTTCACTTCCTATTCCCGTTGCTAACAGTAGTCCTGTGCTTGCCATCAACCCAGTCACTGCAGAATTCGGGGGGTCGAGTAGAGCCATGCCCCCATTCATGCTCACCTACACCTCAGAACACGACCTTGTGTGGCAGTAGAGTCTTTGTGGATGTAGTGAGGTCACACTGGAGTGGGGTGGACCTGCTCCAGCATCACTGGCGTCCTCCGGGAAGGAGAGCCTGGAAGAACTTTATATGGGAGGTGGTAGCAAGGATCCTGGGAAGCTCCCAGAAGGCAGAAACTAGTGATCTCCAGAGCATGTGAGGAACAAGCCTGCTGACCTACGACCCCAACCTCCTGCCTGCAGACCCACAGGACTCTACATCACCACCCAGTGATTGGAGATGGAGCCAGCTATGTACACAGGACGCCAAAAAGGGCACGGGAAGTCCAGCTTTCCACCTGAGAAAGTGTGGAATTATCTGGCAGATGTCTCGCCCTTGACTGCTCTTGAAAGGATGAATTTTTTAATTTATTATTTTTATTTTTTTTGTGCATGGAGCTTTGTGATGACAGCCCTGTGAAAGTGAACGCGGCGACACCATGTCCTGGTTGACCTCTTCTGGGTGGCTCTGTTGGGGACAGAGGGGACCCTGTTAGGATTCCAAGCTTGCTTTTCTCCTCAGTCAGGCTTTATCCTGAGCTAGTCCTCAGCCCACCCTTGCACTCAGGGCTAGCCTCTGCCTGCCAGTCTTGCTAGTGTAGCTCTGACCTCCAGCTCACAAACTCCTTTAGGCCTAAGCACCCTTTTGTTCCTGGTGTTTGGTGACTGACACAGGGCGGCAGTGCCACAGTTCTACCATGATAGTCTCTTGGAAGACCGCAGATGCTCTAGGCATGATCCGAAAGCTTGTAGGACCAGAACTGGGGATAGATTTGGACATGAAAACAAAAATAACATGCAGGATTAGAGACACAGCTCAGGGGCAGAACATTTGCCTAGCAATGTACACTGTCAGAAAACAAACCGATAAACAAATAAATCCCACAAAGGAACATAACACGGAATGACGTTCTCCCTCGATGGACAGAAGGCAGTCAGAGGTCAGTTCGAGCAAAGCTGTCCCGCCAAGGTTAGAGTCCAGCCTGGCTCCACCTCCCCAGTGTTCTGATGGCTTACCCTTCTTTGCTGCAGTTTTAATCATTTTTTTAAGGACTGTTGAGGGCAGAAGAAGTTGGGCAGGGGCTGTCTTGTGTGAGATTTCTATAGTTTGCTAACAGTAAAAAATGGGAGAGGTGATAAAGTTCCCTCATCCATCAGTCATCCACCCCCAAACATTTGCAACTGATTACACTCTTCAGAGTTGGCACGGATGCATGAGGTATTCTTGTAAGCAGCCAAGAGCAGGAAGAGGAGAAGGTAATTCTGAAATATCCAGGAGAAAAAATGCTCCCAAGTCATAAAAAAGAGATGGACACTGGTGGTTGCTCTTCTCAGCAGCACAATATCCCGTTCTGCCTAAAATACATAAGGAAATTCAAGAAGACGGGTCCTAGCAGCTGCAGACACCCACAGGCCTGTGCTGTCTGTCCTAACAATGAGTGGACGTTCTGAGTCCCTGTTCTTATTCTCAGAGGAGGCTGGGTGACTGTGTCCAGGAATCGTGGAGTCTAGGTTACATTTACAGCTAGGCCACATTGATCTGCTACAGGACTCTGTATCCTCAAAGACTCCTAAATGACATTTGCTAGAGTTTGGCCCAGAGTCTTGCTGTCTTTAATCCAAAGATGACTCTGGTATTGGGTTGGATTGAGACTCATACCCAAGCCACAAAAAAATGAAAACCAAACCAAACCAAAACAAAACAAAACCACCTTATTTTTGGCAAACCAGTTCTCACTAACCTAGAAGGAAGCTAACAATGAATTCTTAGCACAAAACAGGACAGAACCAAACAGAAAGGAAAGGGAGCTCTGTGTTTTCTGAAGTGAGCACGTTGCAACGCCAGGCCCTCCTCCCGTGTTGTACAAGGCACTCTCTCTGGACCGTCTCTGCATGGAGAGGAAGCCTTGTCCGGTCCTCCTCAGCCTGTTCTTAAAGGCCACCCTTGCTTTGTGATTTCTGTAGCTGACACTTGCTGACAGTTTCTCCATGCACGGTTTACTGTTTGAACCTGCGGGGTGCACAGCCCCTCATGCTTGGTCATTCTTGTCTCTAAGTAGACAGCTCAGCTGTCCCCTCCCTCACCAGGGAAGCAGCTGCTGACCTTGGTGGGCCCCTGGAAGAATGCCAGTCAATAGCAACTCTAAGGAAGATTTTCTTACCTGATCAGAGTGAAGGCAGCTGGACCTTGGAGGGGAAACATCTGGTTGCAGACCTTGCCCTTCATTAAGCCCTATTCTTTATTTTTATTTTTTTATTTTATTTTATGTGTATGAGTGTATTGCCTGCATGTGTATAAGTGCACCTGTGTTGGGCAATGCCCACTGAGGCCAGAAGAGGGTGTTGGATCCCCTGGAACTGGAGTTACAGATGGTTGTTAGCTGCCATGTGGGTGCTGGGAATCGAATCTGGGTCCTCTGCAAGGGCAGCCAGTGCTCTTAACCGCTGAGCCATCTCTCCAGCCCCATTCTTTAGATCTGCCTCCTACAATAACACCAGGCAGTTCCCCTCCTCAGGGAGCATCAGTGGCCCCTACTACAGGCTCTGACCTGGGTACCCAGTAACACAAACCCTGCCTCAAGAGTCAGTCTTGTCCTATGAAAGCTACAACCCATGGTTAGAGTACCCCAGGCCATAAGAGGAAGGGTTCGATTAAGAGCCGGTGTGTTAGCTACTCTCTCTTTGCTGTGACTAAATACTTGAGAAGACCTTTAGGGGAGGAGAGGTATATCTGGGCTCACTATTTGAAGGTATGCAGACCATAAGACACGGTGACAGGGAGCTCCATTGTAGTGACGGCGTAGGGCAGAGACCCCTCACTTTTTCACATCTGTTCCAACAGAGAGCAGAGCTAGGCCAGGAAACAGCTAAACTATAACCTGCAAAGCCTGAGCCCGGCACTGACCCACTTCCTCCAGCAAAGCCCCACCCCCTAAATGCTCAGCAACCTCCCACAATGGCACCACTAACCCGGGATCGAGTGTTCAAACACATGAACCTGTGGGGGGCATTTGGCATCCGAACCCTAACCCAGCCGGGACGCTAATAAAAACAGCTACACGTGGCAAGAACTTCATAGGAATCAGGCCCTCTTTGTTGTGAGCGGTCCATGCACGTATTCCTCATGACGTGCGTACTGACGTGCGTACAGCATAGACGCTCTTGTTATCATCACTTCACAGATGGAGAAAGAGAGGCACAGAAATTAATAACATTTCCAAAGTTACCTAGCTGAGATTCTGAGGTCAGAGATGGTATTCTGAGTTTTGTAGTGGTTTTGTTGGTGTTGTTGAGACAGGGTCTTTGGTACACCAGGCTGGCCTTGAACTTCATGTAGCCAAGGATTACCTAGAACTTCTGATCCTCCTGCCTCCAACCACTCCCAAGGGCTGGGATTACAAGTAGACTCCATCACGCCTGGCTTATGTGATGCTGGGGATGGAATCCAGAGCCTTGTGCATGCTGGGCAAGCACTCTGTCGACTGAGCTACATTTGCAGCCCAATATTCTGAGCTCTGCCTAGTGTCACAGCATGGCTAGCAGCACAAGCCTCTAAATGTTGTTTTTAGATTCTCAGTTCCTTGAGGGCAAAGAAGTTCTAGTTTTCTGCACAGGCTGTATCATCAGAGCAGTCACTCGATGTGTACTGATTGTTTCTGCCCCAACCTCCACAGCGTGGAGAAGCCCCAGAGGGACCCACCGTATCTGGTGCTTTTCTCCATAGCCCCCTTCCAGTTCCAAAGACGCTCGCTCCCCAAACCACAGCCACCAATGCCACTCCCCAGCCTTCATGCTTGGGGCTGGAAAGATGACTCAGGCGTTAAGAGTACTGACTGCTCTTGCAGAGGATCTTGCAGAGGGTCCCAGCACCCACATGGCAGCTAACAACCGTCCATAACTCCAGTTTCAGGGGATCTGACACCCTCTTCTGACCTCCGTGGGCATTGCACAACACAGGTGAACTTACACACATGCAGGCAATACACTCATGCACATAAAATAAAAATAATAAAATATTTTCAAACTCCTCATGTTTATAGAATTATTTCCTGCAGCCCTGCAGGTGCCTGAGTGTGAAAGTCAGCCTTCCTAACCTCCCTGAGCTCCAGAGCCAACCAGGGGCCTGGTATGAAGAAAGCCATCCATGGGTACCTATGAAATGAAGAAAAGATAGACGACCAACAACTCTGTCTTTCGCTTTTCAGGAATACCTGCAGCTCCTCCTGGCTCTGGGGGTGCTGATTTTCCAGTATGTGGAATGTGTTAGGAAGGCTTTGAAGTTAATGATCACAATACAACAGGGTAAACCTACCTTGACTCTGACAGAAGTTACTAGAAAACACCAACCACAAGGACCACAGGTGAAGGGATGTGCTCCAGACAGGAGTCAGCCTTGGGGAGAACAGGGTTGGGCTCCCACCCTACATGGGGTGCACTGTTAACGATTCAAAACAGAACTTATCAGCGATTTAGTCTCATTAAGTTGTAAGAAAACAGGCAGCGAGAGCCGCAGTTGTGTTTCCTTAGTGTTCATACCTTGCCAATGTTTTGTAAAACCAAAGAGTGCAGGAGTCTGCAGGGGCCTGTGCACTGATGGATGGATGTGGAGTTTGTGGGGAACTTTCCAGGCCATCTGGAAATCTGGCTCATTAGGACGCCACGGGCTACAGGCAGCTGTTCTCTTTCCCATGGGGCATCTGGTCAGTGGGTGTGTGGGACAATCTCCAAAGACGGCTGGGTCTCACCTCCCATTTTGAGTTTTACAGGAAGCTTCTGAGGCTGTGAGTGGGGACAGACAGCTGATGGTCTGGACTTTCTGTAGGTCAGCACATGTGTCATTCCATGTCCAGCATACCCCTTCCATGGGATGCTCTGTGCACAAGGAGACTGATTCTAGCTGTATTTCTTTGGGATAAAGAAGTTTCCTCTTGATCATTTCCCATCCTGCATCTCTAGTTTTCTTTCCAAAGAAGGCACTCTGTGAACATCAGCCCCAAATTGCAGGCTTACTAAAAGCACTTTACAGTGGACTGAAACGGCCGGTCAGCGGTGACTAATTTCATGACTTCGCTTCGGAATGCTGAGGTGGCTCTGGCTGATTGACTGGCAAGTGCTAAGGGACCTTTCCATCTTCCCATGCACAGTGAGGGGGTGCAGGGTGTCGGTGTTCACCTCTCTGGGTTATCAACTGCTAAAGTGCGAACTTCAGGATATTCTAGATAATTTGACCAAATCCAGAGTCAGGAAAATCTTCCAGTTGTATCAGACTTACTCAGGGTCAGAAGGGACCTGCATCAGAAGTCCGCACAGTGACAGAGATGCAACTAATGCGCTTAATGCCTGCAGTGGCTATAGACCCTCTTGTGCCTGGTTCCTATGACCCACTCAGTTGAGGCCAGCTTTGTGGCATCTCATGGCTCAGGTGTTTGTACACTGACAACGTTTTGTCAACATTGGTGTCACTGAGTCCAATAGGTTTGTTTAGGGGGACCGGTTCTGTCCCTTCCACAACATGGCCTTGCCCAATTCCTGACTCTTTCCTTTTTCATTCCTTTACATCAGAAGGAGACCGGACTCTGTGTGTGGCTGGTGACATTACCTGGGATGACCAGTAATATTGTACTTACAGTGATATGAGTATCCGGTACCAGTTAATGTGACTTGTCTCCTTACCACAGTCAACTCCCTGAAAATCTCAATGGAATTTCATTCTGTTTTAGTTTGAAGGTAAAATGTCCCCCTTAGGCTCCTGTGTTTGCATACTTGGTTCCCAACTGGTGGTGCTGTTTTGCAAGGCTGGGGAACCTTTAGGTGGTAGAGCCTCATTGAGGAAGGAGGTGACTTGGAGGGTGGACCTTGAGGTTTTATAACTCCACTTCCGGTCTTCTGCTTGCTTCCTGACTGTAGATGAGGTGAACAGTTCCTGTTCCTGCTGCCAGCCCTTCCCCACCATCGTGGGCTGTGTCCTAAAACTGTGAGCCATGGCAAACCCTTCCTCCCTTGAGTAGCTTCTTGTCAAGGTGTTTGGTCAGAGCGATGGGACAGTAACTAATACGCAGCCACATGGCGACCTCTGAAATTCCACCCCCCCCCCGCTTCTGTCTTTCTTTCCTTGCGTCCCTTCTTTCTTCCTTCACTCCCTCTTTTCTTCCTTCCTTCCTTCATTCTGTCCTTTCCTTTTGATGTAAGAATATTTAATATGAGATTTGCTAAGAGTTTCATTCATTCTTAACACTATGGCTAATTAGAGGTACAACGCTCAGCAGGTCTCTGGG
>NW_008340872.1:70406-75368 GCF_000622305.1 Nannospalax galili | reverse complement strand
TGGTCGTTTTGAGACAGGGTCTCCCTGTAGCCCCAGCTGTCCTGGAAATCACTATGTAGACTAGGCTGGCCTTGAACTCACAGAGATCCATCTGCCTCTGCCTCCCGAGTGCTGGGATTAAAGGCGTGCACTACCACGCCTGGCTTGCAGACCTAGACTCTTACGCACATTAAATACCAACTCTCCTTCCCCATCTCTAATCCTGATGCCTCTTCTCTCCCATGAGTCTAACTATTTTAGTTATTCATATAAGTGGAATCATTCAACATTTATTTTTCTGTGATGATCTGTTTCACCTGGCATAATGTCCTCTAGTTCATCCACATTGTCACACATGGCAGAGTTTCCTCCTTTATAGAGTTGAGTAATATTCCATTCTATGTTCACATCACCTTTTCTTAACCCATTCATCTATCCCTGGACATTAAGCTTGCTTCTACACTTTAACTACGGTGAATAATGCTTCAATAAATGGTTACTATTCCTTTAAGGTTTGAATTTCAGTTCTTTAGGACAAATACCTAGAAGTAGAATTTCTGGGTCATAAGTATTTCTGTTTTTAATGTCTTTGAAGACCGTCTATATTACTTTCCAGATCTATGATGCCATTTCATCCTCTCACTACCAGTGAACAAGGTTCTAGTCTCTCCACATCCTGGACAACACTGTTGATTTTTATAATAACAATTTTAATAGTGTGAGATGACATCTCATTGTAATTTTGACTTGCATTTTTAAGTTGTAATTCTAACCCTTGGTTCATTTGTTCATAGATATATGAACATGTTCATACCTGTTAGGCATTTGTTTTATTTGGGAGAAATGTCTATTCAATAGTATATATGTAATCTGCTTCAAATTATTTCTGGAAAAAAAAAGTGTTAAAACTGCGTCTCTTTGGAATAAAGATATTCTTATTATTTATTTATTTATTTATTTATTTATTTATTTATTTATTTATATGATTGCATTGCTTGCATGTATGTAAGTACGCCTGTGTCGTGCAATGCCTGTGGAGTCAGAAGAGGGTATTGTATTCCCCTGGAACTGGAGTCACGGAGGGTTGTTAGATACCACGTGGGTGCTGGGGACTGAACCCCAGTCCTCTGCAATAGCAGCCAGTAGTGCTCTTAACTGCTAAGCCATCTCTTCAGCTCCTGTAATATATGTCTTTTATCTCCCTGGTTAGCTTTTTTTCTAAGTATGGTATTCTTTTTGGTGCTAATGTAAATGAGGTTATTTTCTTAATTTCCTCCTTGGATAGTTATTTAAAAAAAAATCATGACTGATTCTGCTTGTTGGCTTTATAACCTAACACTCCTGGATTCTTTTATTAGTTGTAATATACTTTTTGTGCTATCTTTAGGGTTCTCTACATATAAAGCAAATCAGTTTGCTTCTTCCTTTCTAATCTAGATACCCATGATAGTCTGGAGTTATGTTTACATTCCATGAAGATACTTTGTGTATATTTACTGTTTTTCAAAGATTTATGCTAAGAGAGCATATTTAATAAGAGTTTAAATTACTCATTTTTCCCCTAACTGCTCTTGCAAGGACATCTTGTGCTCAGAGGAGTGGGGGAATGCCAGTCCTGTTCTGGGAGGGCGGGGCAGTCCGCGCCTTGCTGCTGGGTTTGCTGACTTTTCATTAGGTCTTTATTATGTCGAGGTCATTTCCTTGTATTCCTAGTGTATTGGGAATTTCCATCACAAAAGAGTGTTGAATTTTGTCACCTGTTCTCTCTGTGTCCCTCGAGATGACCATCTGGCTGTCATCCTTGATTCTATAACTGTGCGGGTTCCATTAGTATCTTGACTTACATATGAGCTGTCCTTGCATCCCAGGGATAATGTCCACTTTGTCATAGTTTATAATCCATTTAATTATTACTAACTTTGTTTGCTTCAGATCAATTTTTAAGTTAGAAAGTCTCTTACTCCATATTCATCTGCAATATTTCCCTCAATTCTTTTTAAATTATTTATTTATTTATCCTTTTGAAGCAGGGTCTCCCTGTAGCCCCAGCTGTCCTGGAACTCACTATGTAGACCAGACTGGCCTTGAACTCACAGAGATCCGCCTGCCTCTGCCTTCCTAGTGCTGGGACTACAGGCATGCGCCACCATGCCTGGCTAATGTCTTTTTAAATTTTTAAAATTTATTTATGTGTATGAGTTGTTTGGCTTGCCTGTAACTGTACCACATGTGTGCAGTGCTCATGGAGGCCAGAAGAGGGTGTCAGATCCTCTGGAACTGGAGTTAAAGACAGTTACCTGCCATGTGGGTGCTGGGAAACCGAACTCGGGTCCTTTGCAACAACAGCCAGTGCTCTTAACTGCTGAGCCATTTCTCCAGCCCCAATTTCCCTCAGTCCTTGATCTGTTATCCTCTTGTGCCCCATCAGCACCTCCAAGGGGGCATCTGGGGAGGTGGAGGAAGGGCAAAGCTGTACCCTGGACATCAGGGAAGGCAACCAGGTAAGAGACCAGCTCTGTGTGAATTATTCTGGCTGTTCCCTTCTAAGACAGAACTGGCCAGCTGACACCCATAACTGATGAAACCAAGGGTTACTACTGCCTCTCTGTCGGTCTGGAATGAGTGGCCCTGTTCCATGGCTTGGACTGGGGCAGAGAAGTGTTTGGAATTCTGTCATGGCATCCATGTGTGCTTCTGCACACCAACTGATGCAGGCCGTGTCGCTTCCATCACAGTGGGTCACCTGGCTGCCTCTGTGCTCAGCTCAGCTAGCTGGTGGCCTCAGTCTAGAGTCTCTGGACTCTGCTGTCTCTTACTCTTCCAGCCTCTGTTTCTCGGGGCTTCTGTGTTGGTGAGGAGCCACCAGCCCCATGATGCCCCAGTAGGGAGCACACTATGAGCCCTGTGCTTTCTGATTCCCTTCCGCCCTTTCTTCTTCATTCGCTCACTCCTTGGCATAGTGAGACCCACGTGCCTCACTGCTAGCTCCTCCTCTGTTGATTACCTTTGTCCCACAGTCTTCCAGGGCTGGAAGGAGCAGGGTCTTCCTTCAGAGAATATGACTCTAGGGTCTAGTCCTCAAACCTGGCTCTTGGTATGCCAGCGGGATGGAAAAGAACTGAGGAAACCCTTTCTCTTGCAGAGGCCTGGCTTTCCAAGTTTACTGTTTACTACAAAGTCCTATTTACATTTATGAAGCTGAATATTATTTTCCATGTTCCTTGCATCATTCTGTCTGCAACACAAGTTGGTCCTTTGTAGCCACTGGTTCTGTATCTGCTGATTCAATCAACCAGATGGAAGATATTTGAAAGAAAATTGTGCCAACTGAGCATGGACAGATTTTTTTTCCTAAACAATATAGTATAACAACTATTTATATAACATTTACATTGTAATCTATATTCTAAGTAATTTAGAGATAATTTAAAATATATGAGAAGGTTTGTATAGGTTCTATGTCAATTTACTCAAGGGTCTTGAGCATCTGGTTAGTTTTAATTGTCAACTTGACACAATCTAGAATCACCCAGGAAGAATGTCTCAGTGAGGAGCCTAGATCAGGTTGGTCAGTGGGCGTGTCTGTGGGGGATTGTGTGGATTATACTCTAGATGTGGGAAGTCCCAGCCCACTGTGGGTGGCATCATTCCCTAGGCAGGGGATCTTGGTTGTTTAAGTGAAGCAAGGGGGCTGAGCACAAGCACTCACACACGCATTCTCTCTGCTCTTGACTGTGGATGTGACCAGCTGCCTCGAGCTCCTGCCTTGACTCACCAGCAATGACAGACTGCAATCTGGACTTGTGAGCCAAATAAACCCTCTCTTCCTTAAAGTTGCTTTTGTCATGGCGTTTATCACATTATCAGGAAGTGAACTAGAACAGTATCCTTGGCAGTTCCCAGAGGCAAGTGATTTTAAGGAATGACTATACTTTTAAATACGGATGAAAATGGGTGAAGGATACTGTTTCTTTCACCATCATCTCTAAGAGGTGACATCCCTTTGAGCAAATGCATTCAGAGAGGTAATTTCTCTGACTGACATGCTGTATCTATTTTCCTGTAGGGAAGGAGAATCCCCAAGGGGCTAGGGCTAGGATGGGTGATGCTGAAGGAGTGACGGAGACCTGGGAGAAGAGAGCTTTGCACTGAAACAGGAGGAGGGTGGGATGAACCTGTTTTGTGGTCCCCCTTTAAAGCCATCTGAATCATCAGGAGGGACTCTATGACAGGAAGTTGGTGGCAACAATAAGGCACCCTCCCCCAAACAGGAAACCAGGACAAAACACTTAGTCTATAATTCTGTCTCTAGCCACATTTTAAGCTAGGCTTCTTCCCACTTCCCAGTTCTCAACTCATAGCAAAGATCTCTGGTGAGCAGTTGTGAGGAGGAGAACCAATCTCTTCCTTCATATGGAGTCTCACCCGTTCTCCAGGGTGGACAGCTTCCCATGGATGTGTCACCTTGAATTTAGGATTTCTCCATCAATTTTGCTGTAACTAGTGATGCTCCAAACCTCTAAAGAAATGATTTCTCCCTTATCTCTAAAATATCCCAATGACCCCCCTACCCATGCTATGCTCTTTCACATGAACAAATTACACCTGGCCTCGTTCCACCTGGGCAGCAGACAGTGAGCATTTGGCATGGAGACTCGGTTTGTCTCAGCACAGTCGATTTGTCAAGGAGTGTAGTTTTGTGGTAAGCCCACTGGCCTGGGAATCCTAATAACCCAGGCTTCGTGAGTAATTTGGGGTGAGTTATTCATTTCTGTTCTTCATTTAGTTCCTCTGCAAAATGGGGCAAATAATAATACAGCATGATTCCGAAGCCATAACAGGGTGATGGAAATGAGAGTGGTCACCTCTGACTAACCATGAACTTGGGTGCAGCGAAAGAACACAGGATGAAATGTTATCATTCTTTGGGGGAGTCATGTTTCATGAAGAGCTCTGTGTTTTAATCATTCATTTAACATATAT
>NW_008340872.1:67149-70288 GCF_000622305.1 Nannospalax galili | reverse complement strand
TATGAAAGAAATAAGTTATGGCAGCCAGGGGTGCACGGGTTACATTCTCTGTGGCTGTTAAAAGGAGAAAAATACCACAATGGTTTGAAAAGCTGATCACAGAAGACTTGGAAGAGCTCCATCTAGACTCAGTTGCAGGTACTATAGGTAAAATATTGTAGCCAGAGTATTTGCACGTAACATCGGGGTTTTATATCCTCAATCACTATGCAAAAGGCATGGTTTGGTTTAGGCTGCCTCACTAGACACGTTGGCCTGGTTTCCTAGCTCTGGAGCTCCTCCTAACAGGCAAACATACAAAGCAAGGATTTTTTTTTTTTTTTTTAAGTTGCAAGTCAATGTGCTGTAAACATGGGTCTGAGGTTAGAATATTGAATTCCAGGAATATCAACAATCTGTCTTACCCCATTAATCAGAGGTTTACGATCTTTCCAGTCTTATGAGCCCCGGGGCCGTCACTGATAATTCCCTGTCAAGGAGAAGCGTAATCATCCGGACGTGTGCTTAAAGAGGAATTTTTCTCCTTGTTGATTTTATATAGGAAATTATTATTAGGGAGATGTTGGCTCGCTTGGAGGTTCGGAGACTTTGGGAGGAGGACTAGGAGTGTGGATGATGGAGATGTGCTAACACACGGAACCCCTCACAGACAGGGCTCAGAAAAAAAGGTGCAGCGATTGGCTGCACTGGGCCTCTACACGGTCTCCTTTGGCTCCTATTCCAGAGCAGCCAAAGGGATAATTCTCAAGTTCCCTTCTCTCCGAGGCGCCATTATGCTGTATTTGAGTTATGTTATCAAGAGGCAAGCATTGGCTCAGCTCTGATTCCCCCAAACTCTTAAGGAAGTATACTTCTTCCCCAACAGAAAAGCTCATCCCCCTGGCCTCCCCGACCTCTGCTGGCTCCATCTAATTCTATTCTCACCTCTGTGAGAGCTAAGCCAGATAATAGGGGGTGGGGATGGGGGGCATTCAGGTGGGTGCCTCAGTCTCTCTCAGACCCCTAAAATGAAGCTTTTCTGCAGTCCTATACTTTTGGACCTTGATATGGAAGGATTGGTCCACATCAATGGACAGACACATCAATGTCTTCCCCGAAGACACCTGAAGCCTCAGCAGCTCAAGTCTCTTATATGACAGTATTTGCATCGACCTTAGGCATATCCTCCAACATTCTTAGAATCAAGTCTAGATTACTTGTACTAATTAACACAATATAAACGTTTTATGAGTTGCCACACTGATTGCTGATTGTTTAGGGGATAATGACAAGAGAAGTCAGCCCATGATCAATAGGTACATTCTGTTTTGAATATTTTTGATGAGGTGGGTTGACTCTGTGGATGTGGAGCCAGTTGTTCTGGAGTGCTGGCTGTATAAATTTTCCAATACAGAAATCTAGTTTGTGTCAAGAAGGACACTTGCTTTCCCAGGTTAAGTGTAATCAGCCTGTGCTGTATTTGAACTTGTGCATGAGGGTGCAAACTCCTGAGAACTGCCAGCTCTACCTAAGCAGTTCTAAGAAAAACCCATAAATTAAGGACATAATTTAAAGGAGCCTTGAATGGCGCAACCATTGGGAGAAAGCTTAGCATCTCTGACTGAGTCCTTGGGGGCAGAAGCACCCTGAACTGCATCCCAGTCCTTAGAAGTGGCTTTGATAGTCCGAGCTCACATTGAGGGAGGCTGGGCTTGGACCACTTCATCTGGGTCTCCCCAAGACAGAGGGGTGTACTCTTTTATTGTGTGTGGTATATGAACATGCGCGTGTGAGTGCATGTGTGTACATGCATGTGGCGGCCAGAAGCTGATGCTGGGTGTCTTCCTCTGTTGTATCCCACTTAATTTTATTGAGATACGGTCTCTCGTTGAACCCGGAGCTCACCAATTCAGATAGGCTAGCCGGACAGAGAGCTCCCGGACAGAGATGTCTGCCCAACTCTGCCTCCCCAGGGTTGGGACCACAGATATGAGCTACCATGCCCAGCTTTTTATGTGTGTTCTGGGAATCTGAACAGGGGTCCTCATGTTTATGCAGGAAGCATTTTACTGAGTCATCTCCTTGACCCTGAAAGATGTGTGACTCAAATGCCACTTCTAGGGTATTTCTTAAGTGACCTAAATTGCTCTGGTAGGCAAAATACTTTCCCACCAAAGATGTCCATATCCTAATAGCCAAAGTTTATGACTATACTGCATGACCAAGGGTCGATGAAGCCAGTAGATCTTATCATACAGAGAATGTCTGAGAAGCCCAGTGGAATCATGAGGGTCTTTGAAATGTGAGAGAGGTAGAGTCCAAACGATGCAATGAAGAAATACTCAACCTTTGAAGATGGGGGACAGGCATGAAGATGGGAACTAGAGATGGCCTCTGTTGGCTGGGAAGGAAAGCAAATGGATTTTCCCCCCTAGAAAGCAAAGCAGTCGTGTAGCGTAGACACCTTGATTTCAGCCCAATGAAGCCCATGTTTGACCTCCAGTGCTGTAAGTTAACAAATTTCTACCTTATTTACTGAGGCAGAATCTCTCAATTGAACCCAGAGTTCCCAACAAACCTGGGCTGGCTAGCCAGCTTGCTCTGGGAATCCTGTCTCTGCTTTCCACATGCCAGGATAACAAGCAGGCTGCCGCACCCACCCGGCATTTATGAGGGTGCTGGGGAGCTGAACTCGAGTCCCCACACTTGGGCATGAAATGCTTTAACCTCAAGCCATCTTCCCTTCCAAAACTGTGCTGTTTTAGACTGCTCTGTGGTCACTTGTCCCTGCAGCCATCCGAAACTGACAAACTGACAGTGGCCTCAATGTTTTCCTCTGATGGACACAATGTTACAAAGTCCTTTGTGCTGCACCACAATGGAGTAGCTGTGCCAGCTCTGGTCTCCTCTTGTGAAGCCTCCATTAAGGAGCACCATGGAGTCCCTCAGTTGTCCCCTCTTCACCACTGCCCTGCAGCTCACTTCTTTACCCCCAGCAGCAGCTGCTCCACACTAGTGGGAACTCAGAAGAGGCCAGGGACACTGTGACAGCTGCTGGAGGCTCATTAAAACACTGGTCACCAGTGCTCAAGGCCAGGTCAACCTGGTTAATCTGGGTTGTGTTTTCTATCCTTCTTTCCTCCCCCTCCCCCTCCCCCTC
>NW_008340872.1:1340-66567 GCF_000622305.1 Nannospalax galili | reverse complement strand
CCTCTCTTTCACAGTTGCTTCTCTGTCTGGTTTCACTCCCATAAAGTTATCTGAAGACCACTGAAACCTGACTATGGAAATTAAGAGCACTTCCACTGTGTTTACCAGCCTCCTTTCACATCCATCATACTCAGGAGACTGAGTCAATCTCACGTCTGTCACTGATGGTACCCAAACTAGTCACCCAGTAATGTTGTATCAGATGCTTAAGCCAGTTATTGGAGGACTCTTACCATAGGTCTGGTCGCTGGTATATGCACTTAATAGCCATCGATTTGCCATGAAGTGTGTAAGAGTGAATACAGTGGAATCATACCAGGGGATTGTTAGGAAGATTGAGCTAATATTTGTAAAGCACTCAGACAGATGTAGAGAAAGAAGTGTAGGAGCTTGGGAACGCTCAGTGGGAAAGATACTTGCTGCTCAAGTATGGAGATGTAAGTTCAGATTCCTAGCACCAAAGTAAAGCTGGGTGTGGTGGCATGTTCCTGGGACCCCAGTGCTGTAGGGGGTCGGGGGTGAGGACAGGAAGCACATGGGCCAGCCAGTCTAGCTGAAATACCAAGCTCCAGGTTCAGCGAGAGAGCCTGTCTTACAAAACAAGGTGGAGAGAACTAGAGGAAGATGCTAAAGTCGACCCCTGGCCTCCACGTAAGCACACGCAGGTGAGTGCACTGGCACACACACGTTGTCTTGGTTTTCCTTCTGTTGTCATGGCGAGCACCATCACCAACTTGGGGAGGAAAGGGTTTGTCCGGTTTACATGTTACAGTCTATCACGAAGGGCAGTGAAGGCAGGAAGTACCTGGAGGGAGGAGCTGAGGCATAGACCATGGAGCAACGCTGCTCACTGGTTTGTTTTCCCCTGACTTGCTCAGCTACCTTTCATTTTAAAAATATTTTATTTATTATTTTTATTTTATAAGTGTATTGCCTGCATGTGTATAAGTGCACCTGCATCGTGCAATGCTCATGAAAGTCAGAAGAGGACGTCAGATTCCCTGGAACTGGAGTTATGGATGGTTGTTAGCTGCCATGTGGGTGCTGGGAATCGAACCCGGGTCCTCTGCAAGAGCAGTCAATGCTCTTAACTGCTGAGTCATCTCTCCAGCCCCTCAGCTACCTTACACAGCCCAGACCCACCTGCCCAGGGATGACACTGCTCACAGTGGAAAGGCCCTCCCACATCAATCAGCAGTTAAGAACATGCCACACAGACTTGGCCACGGGTCACTTTGTTGAAAGAAATACCCCAATTGAGGCTCCCTCGGCCTAGGTGTATCTATGCTGTGTCAGAGTGACAAAAACTAACCAGTTCACTCATGTACAACCCCTCCCCAATATTTTAAAATCTTTTAAAAAGGGAAAAAGGGGCTAGAGAGATGGTTTAGTGTTTAAGAGTGAGCACTGCTCTTTCAGAGGACCAGGGTTCCATTCCCAGCACCCATGACCAGTAGCTCACAATTGCCTGTAAGTCCAGCTCCAGGGGATCCAGTGCCTCTTGACTCTGAAAGCACATATGTGTACATGCGCCCACACAGACAAATATACACACATATATAATTAAGAATAAAATCAGTTTTTTAAAGGAGAAAGAACTTTAATTTTTTACACTTCATTTTGTATGCTGTATGCGCACACCACATTAGATGTCAGAGGACAACTTGGTGGGAGTCTGCTCTCTCCTACCATGTGTGTTCTGGGAACTGAACTTGGGTCATCAGTCTTGGTGGTAAGCACCTTTATCCACTGAACCATCTCACCAGCCCTGAAAAATGGGTTTTTAAAATGGTGAATACTGTCCACTTTTGACTTGCAAGGCTGTCAGATTACCACCCACAATTACCAAATCATCATTCCTTCCTCCTTTTGCAGATGCTTTCCTGTGACTTTTCAGTAAACCAGACCCTCGGAATGAGTCTGTTGTGTGAGCTGGGTCCCTCCACACAGGCCCTGGCTCTTGTAATTTACAAGACGCTCCTTTGTACAGTTTCTTCTCTTGGTGATTTCTGTGGCCTTGACTCAGTCCCTTACTAGTGTGGGCTCTAGTGGGCCACCACGTGCAAAACTTTTTTCAGTCACACATACAGCCAAGCTTCTGGAACTTTAGTGAGATGGCCCATTCACTCTAACTCTCCATGCTTTCTCCAAATTAACTCTCAGGGCCTGGTGATGCTCCCACCTTGGCAGGTATTGCTGAGGTTTGGGGGTTCAGGAGCATGAGTCAGAGGCCTCACACTGATGGGTGAGTAGCCACAGAAAAGGAGGAGTTTGTGCAGCCACTGAGCTAACTGGGAAGCTCCCGGGAGGGCGAAGATGGGGGATAAAAGGAGAGCGAACATGAAAGATGCTGGAGCTGCACTTTCCAGAATGAATTCATCTGCAGTCCTGGGTTTCATCAGCTACATCATATGTCCAAGTCTCAAGGCAAGACAGCTCAGGCTCGACAACCATTGACCTGATGGGAGAAGCTGACCCACCTCAGGCAGGACCGTGGAGGGCATCGGCACTCAGAAAAAGCTCCTGCTTCGAAATGGAATCCAGCCTCTTCCTCCTCTATTTGTTTTGCAGTCTACCCTTGGAAGGGATGGTTGATGTAGGGAAGCAATAATTCTCCCAGCCACACAACTTCAATTAGGAGTCAGAGAAGCCCGGAGGGGCCCAAGAACTTCAAGAGGAATCAACCACAGATTAATGGATGTTGGAGAATGTTGCTGCCTTCGAAGATGGGGACGGGCTGATTTATGGCTATCCTGAAACTCTGAGCTCAGGCGTTCCTCGACTGGAACACAATGGCACGGACTCTTTCATTTAGAAAGATGAAGGTAGAGAGGGCTCTGTTTCTGTGGCTGCTTTGTAACCTAGCTCTTTGTGGCGTGCTCTTGTAAACGGCATTTTTGTAAACGAGAACAGCTTCCATTTTGTCTCCTCTACAAATACCCTCCTTGGCTCTTGACACATAAAGCATTTACTTCATTTGAGCTTGAAATTGTCCAGGCTCTATCCTTCGTTTACCTCAAATCCCAGGTGTGTCTTATTGAGAGAACTTTGTGCAAAATCAGCTCAGCACTTAGTTTACGGAAGGGGTAAGGAGGGGCCAAATGCATTCCCAGGATGAAGCAAAGACATCTCCTCCTCCTCCTCCTCCTCCTCCTCCTCCCAATTAAACATTTGCATGTATTTTGTCCCACTGATATTTGTTTTTGAAAGAAAAGAAAAACATCACCTAAGAGCTTTCTTTGGTGCTTAGGTGCGGTCCTGGTCCCGAGTTTTGGGAATGTGGTCGCCTGGTGAATCTCATCTTGGGTCCCACAGTTTGGAGTCAGGGTCCAGGGAGATTGAAACCTGGGGAAGGGAGGAGGTGGCTTTATTCTCTCCTTTACCTTCTCCTTCTCCTCCTCCTCCTCCTCCTCCTCCTCCATTTTTTATTCATTTTACTCAAAAGCCATTTACCTACACTGTGGCAGCTCAAGATGAAACAAGGCAGGTTTGGAGATCAGTACTTGCTCCTCTTCACAGCTCAGAGTGCATCGCACACCAGGTACCACCTCAGCTTTTGAGCTGTTCTTGGGTTGCCCCACCCAATAGCTGAGCAAGGAGGCACTAACCCTCAGCTATTAACCCCGGTGCGGGACTCCTCTACAGGTGGGTTTCCCTGGGGGTGGGGAGGGGGGAGGCACGTAGATGGAGCTTATACATAGAGGTCACTCAGGTGTTTTTTTTTCTGGTGACACCAAAAAACTTAAAAATCCAAATCCAAGAAACAGCAAAAAGAAAACCCATTGTTTTATACCTCCTGTCCTGTTCTCACAAACACACCTTTCCTGTCTTCTAAAAAATTGTGTGTGTGTGTGTGTGTGTGTGTGTGTGTACACTTGCACACATGTGGAGGTCAGAGGACAACTTGTAAGAGTTAGTTCTCTCCTTCCACCATGTGGGGCTCAGGGATTAAACTCAAGTCATCTGGCTTGGCCATAAGCATCTTTACCTGCTGAGCCATCCTGCTGGCCCCTGTCATTTCTTTAGGTTTCTTTCTTTTTTTTTTTAGACAGGGTCTCTCTCTGTAGAGCCAGCTGACTTAGAACTCATGGAGATTTGCCTGTCTCTGTCTCCCAGATGCTGGGATTAAAGGTGTGCGCCACCATGCTGTCATTTCTTTAAAAGCTCCGGTGCACTGCGGCAGTGTGAGCCACCAGACATGGGTGCTGGGAGCCAAATTCTGGACCTCTGCAAGAGCAGCAAGTGTTCTTGACTGCTCATTCATCTCTCCAGCCCTGAACTGTTATTTTATTTTCAAGTTTGCAGATACTATGCCAATTTCTTCTTTCTCTAAGTGTTGGTAAATAAAAGGAACTTGTGGGCCTGTCAGTCAGTTGCAAAATGAGACCTGATTTTTGTTTGTTTGTTTGGTTTTGTTTTGATTTTGATACAGGGTCTCCTGTAGCCTAGGCTGGCCTTGAACTCTGTAGACAAAGGTGACCTTAAACTATACCCTCCCATCTCCCTCTCCCAAGTGCTAGAATTACAGGTATGTACCATGGCACCCAGCTAGAAAGACCTGGTTTTGAGAGAAAAGTCACTGTGAAGGAGTATCACAGCTAGCTAGTAAATGCCGTAAAAACAGTAATAATAATAACAACAACAAACACCAAATAATAAGTTTTAAAAGCCATTGTTAAGGTTTGAACCTGAAATGTCTCCCACAGCTTCATATGTCTAAACACTTGGTCCTCAGCTGGGGTTGCTGTTTAGAAAAGCTGTGGAATCTTTAGTACAAGCTGGCTGACATGGGGCCCTGAGGGTAGGCCTTGAGGGTCATAGCTCCACTCACTTTGGGTCCCACCCTCTACCTCTTGATCTGTGGAGACTGTTAACAGGTCAAGCTGCAAACCCCTGCCGCCATAGACAGAGCTACCAGCCTTCCCCACCATGATGCACTGCATCCTCTGAATAGTGGGCAAAAGGTGCCCTAACTACCCTAAGTGGTTCCTTCAGGGATTCTGTCACAGGGGCAGAAATTAATTCAGCTGTCACTTTGTGACTGAAAGGACAGACCTGATCAAGGATCTCTGATGGATGGCACAGTGTTCAGTGAGTTGGTGGGAAGCCAGACAACACACAAGCCAAGATCTTGTCCTGTGATGACTTGCTGATCACAGGGTGGAAAGATGACTTTACAACAGACTAAGATATGTGTGGGCACTGTTATAGTTTGCCTTCAAATTGTTGTGATACAAACACTGACCAACACCAACTTGGGGAGGAAAGGGTTTATTTTATCTTACCTCTCCTGAGTCACAGTTCATCAGGGAGCCCAACGTAGGAACTCAGGGCAGGAACCTGGGGGCAGGAGCTGAAGCACAGGCCACGGAGGAACGCTGCTTACTAGCTTGCTCCCCTGGCCCATGCTCATCCTGCTTTCTTATACAATACAGGACCACCTGCCCAGGAGTGGCACCACCCACAGTGGGTTGGGCCCTCCCACAATTCTTAACAATCAAGAAAATGCCCAACAGACAGGCCCACAGGCCAGTCCAATGGAGGCAATTCCCCAACTGAGGTTCCCTCTACCCAGGTGTGTCAAGGTGACAGCTAAAGCTATCCAGCACAGGCACCTTCTAACACAGCAAACACAGAGCTTGAATTACATGTCACTGAGACGTGCCTTGCACGGTAGCACAGAATGTCAGCAGAGACGTTTGCTTAGAAAAAAATTAGGCTTTGCTTAATTAGTCTTTAAGATTTAACTACCAGGAGCCGGGCGTGGTGGTGCATGCTTTTAATCCAGCACTTGGGAGGCAGAGGCAGGCAGAGCTCTGTAAATTCAAGGCCAGCCTGGTCTACATAGTGAGTTCTTTTTTTTTTTTTTTTTTTTTTTTTTTTTAAAAAAAAAAAAAAAAAAAAAAAAAAAAAAAAAAAAAAAGATTTACCTACCAGGATTGACTATTTGGAAGAGGGAGGGGACAGTGGAAGGAAGGAAGGAAGCAAGAGGGGACAATGGGGATGAATATGATCAAAGTACATTGTGCATGTATGAAAATACCACAATGAAACATATTATTTTGCACAATTAATATATGCTAATAAAGGAAAAGGATCTCACCTCCTGTGAACACACCAGTGCCTGGGAGGGAAAAGACTTCTGTTTTTACGATGCTCCCTACAGTACATGGCAGTGCAGTGCTGTTACTGTGTTACTGAAGCAATGTCTTCATTTACTTTATGTGTGTGCATGTGCACATACATGTGCAGGCCAGAGGTCAGCATTGGGTGTCCTCTACCATCCCTCTCCATCTTATTTTTTGAGATGGGGTGTAACAGTTACATTTCTGTTACTGTGATAAAATACCATGACTGAAAGCAGCTTATTTTAAAAAAGTGTTTATTTTGGCTTATAGTTCCTGAGGGATGAGTCCACTATGGTGGGGAGGCCTGGCAGCAGAGCTGGAGGCTGAGACCACATTTCTTTTTTAAAAAAATATTTGTTATGTGTATGCATATATTGCCTACATGTGTGTAAGTGCACCCGTGTTGTGCAATGCATGTGGAGGTCAGAAGAGAGTGTCAAGATTCCTGTGGAACTGGAGTTACAGACAGTTATTAGCCACCATATGGGTGCTGGTTACTGAACCCAGGTCCTCTGCAAGAGCAGCCAGTGCTCTTAACCGCTGAGCCATCTCTCCAGCTGGAGAGATCATGATTCTATCTCCAGGCAAGAAGCAGAGGGAGTGAACTAGAAGCAGGGTGAAGCCGCAAACCTCAAAGCCCGCCCCTAGTGACATACTTCCTCCCGCAAGGCTCCACCTCCTGAGTGGTCCATGAGCCCCTCAAACACCAACTGGGAACCGAGTCAAATACCTGAGCCTGAGGGGACATTTCTCATTCAAACCTGCATGCGGGCTCTCTCACTGGAGCTGGAGCTCTCTGATTTGCCTAGACTGGACTGCCAACAAGCCCAAGTGGTCCTTGTCCTTTGTTTCCTAGTGCTGGGATTACAGGCTCGGCCTGCCCTCTGGGTTTTACACGGATGCTGGGATTCAAACTCAAGTCCTAAGGCTTTTATGGCAAATGCTTTTACTGACTGACCCATTTCCCCAGCCCTACGATTTAATAATAATAAAAATGGATAAACACAAAAACAGAATAGTAACAGTTGTTAAATCCAAATGGTGAGTGTTTGGATATTTATTATATCTCATTCTTTTTGGAGGCTTGAAGATCTTACAGTAGAAAAGTAAAATGACATGGTGGCTGGAGGCAAAAAAAATGCAAAAGCTTTCAGGGAAGATAACTTCTTTTCCTTTTTTTCCCCTCACATTCTTGAGGTTTTTTTTTTTTTTTTTTTTTTTTTTTTTGTGAAAATAGCAATATTATCGTCACAGCTTAGAAACAATTCAAAAAACTACTCAGAGAGTAGAGCTGTGCACGGGACAGTCCCCACACGCTGTGCCTGCAGCGTGTTAAGAAAAGTAGTTGTGTCATGTGTGGCTGAAAGCACACAAGGTGCCGTGTTAAAACACTCTTAACACTCCTCCTGTGCGGAGCCCGTGTGATGCATGAAAGGCTTGCGACCCGTTGTTTCTTCTTGTATTATCTTCTTGGTCTGAAACATGGTCCGGGGTGTTCAGGGGGACATGGACACTGTGCATCCATTCCCCCATCTTCCTTCTCACCCTCCCGTCCAACGTTCAGAACGAGTCTTGGTTTGAAGGTTTCCAGAAGGGTGAAGGGGGAGCCGCCCATGAAGGAGTAAACTTCAAACTCACCCACAGAGAAGATGGAGATTCTTGGAAGGCGATGCCCTTTGGCACTGAAGAACATACCATTACCTCCAGGTGCCCTGATTGATGGAGACAGACCCTGCCAAATTCCATTCTCCAGACTAGAAATTCCCGGAGAGTGCTGGTACCGGTGAGTGACGTTTTCTTGGAATGTCACCAGGGATTATGGAGAACTTACCTCACCCCTATGTTTCTAAGGCATGAAGGATAAAAGTCAACATACAGAGGATTGAAATTTTAAAAGACACAGAACGGGTTTCACTGTGAAGAGTCATCTCGGTCTGCGGGTTTCACTGTGAAGAGTCATCTCGGGCTGGGCATTGCTCTCCTTCCTCCCATTCTAAAATAAGACCTGGAAATGGAACGGCCGACTTCAGCCAGCTCTGAAACACGACAGGCTTTATTTTACAGCATGCTGTTAGAATTCTGTGACCTGTAGGAGACAGGGGACATTTTTGCGCTCTGGGCTTGTTGTTCTAGGCATTTACAGCCTGGAGTTGGGTTTGTTTGGTTTGGTCTGGGGTCCCTGTGTAATTACAGCCGCATTGCAATCTGAATGTGTTCAGGGGGCTGGTGTAGGTTGTGGTATATAAACTCCACGTGTTCCCCCAAACGAAGGGAGCACTCCCAGAGTGTGTGGAACTTCGTTCCTTACCCTCCTCCTTCTCTGATGCCCTTGAGCTGGCTAGCCTAAAACTTGTAATCTTCCTTCCTCTGCCTCCTGACCACCAGCACACAGTCATCTGATTCAGGGCAGTGTGCCCACTGCACAGGGCACCATGGGTCAGGTCATCAGTGAAGTCTAGGTATGATGCTGTTTCTCGAGCCACCAAGCCCCACACCCCTCAACAACTCTTAGGGAACCAGAGATTGAAGCAGAGGACATGATTTTTCTCAGTACCCATCATACTTAACCACTTGAGCCAAGAGATTCACCACCAACCCTCAACCCGCTCCATGGTGATAAATGAGTGTATTATTGCTCCTAACACTAAGGATTCTCAAGCCTCCTGCATTCCTTTCTCTATGCCCAGAATGTATAGAAAATTAGGTTTGGTTTTTGTTTTGTTTTGTTGAGATAGGGTCTCCCTGTGGACCCAGTTAGACTTGAACTAGCTGTATAGACCAGGCTGGACTCGATCTCACAGAGGTCCGCCTGCCTCTGCCTCTCGAGTGCTGGGATTAAAGGTGTATGCCACCATACCCAGCTAGGTTTGTTTTTTAAAACAAATGCTTTAGAAAACACTGATCAAAACAGTGGGCCCAAAATAGTGGGCCGTGGTGTCTGGAACTTCAGCTTAAATCTCAGCTCTGCTACTAACCCAGTTTATGATCTGGCAAATGACTTAGTCTAACTCTGTTTGCTCACCCATAGAACAGGTCTAAGGATGATTCTAATGTCATAATTCATTCCTTGGAATGAGTGAACTGATACATGGTTTAATTCAACACCAGGCTCTGTTCCTGCTGTACAGTAGATGACCCCTAAATTATAGAGACAATCACTTACATTCTTATCTCTCCCTGTTCCAAGTCCAGAGTGAGGATGCCATTTACCAAATAACAATTAGAGAATATCTCAAAACATGTCAACTATTGTCTGTGTGGGAGTTACACTGAAAGTTCTACGAATTACAGTTTGAAAGGTATACACACAAGGATGGGAACTATAAATAGTTACAAGGTTTGGGGGAATCATGCAAGTCTGGGTGTTATGTAGATGCTTGGCTAGGTGGTTTTGAGGATTTGCAGTTGATATGAAAAGATTGTTTTTTCCTCTCTGTGAATCACCACATCAATGCTATCACCAAAACTACCACCACTGCCAATACAGCAGCCAAACTTTCAGAAAAATAGATGTGTTAATACTGGAAAAACTAGGACACCAGTTTTTGTTTACTAATTTACCTTATTCATTTCTATCAGAAATCTATAAAAGTACCACTAGAATTGTATGAATTTAGCAAGATCATAATATAGAAAGTCAAAATATAAGAATCTGTTATATTTTATGTGTTGTAGCAAACACTTGAAAATGAAAGTTTAAAAAATCAGTACTATTTTACAATAGCCTTATAAACATCAAATAACTAGGAAGAAATTTAATTAAATACATATAAGTTCTCTGTCCTGGTTAGCTTTAACTATCACCTTGACACAGCCCAGAGTTATCTGAGAAGAAAGACTCAGTTGAGGAATTTCCCAGATCAGATTGGCCTCTGGCTATGTCTGTGGGGTATTGCTTTGATTGTAAATTGTTGCAGGGAAGCCCGGCCCACTGTGGGCAGAACCATCCTTAAGCAGGTGGGTCTGGGCAGTATAAGAAAGCTAGCTAAGCCAGGTATAGTGATACATACTTTTAATCCCAGCCCTTGAGAGGCAGAGGCAGGCAGATCTCTGTGAGATCAAGGCCAGCCTGGTCTACATAGTGAGTTCCAGGCCAGCTGGGGCTACAGAAAGACCCTGTCTCAAAAAAAAAAAAAAAAAGAAAAAAGGAAAGAATAAAAAGAAAAAAGATGGCTAGCTAAGTTTGAACCTGTGAGAGAATGAGAAAGCCAGCACCATCCGCCCTGATTTCTCCTCAGGCTCCTGCTTCCGTTCGTTCCGTGATGTCCCTCAGGGATGGACTCTGACTTAGAAGTGTAAGATGAAATAAACCCTTTCCTCCCCCGAGCTGCTTTTATCTCAGTAACAGAAGGAAACTGTAACCGTCTCTATAAAAACTGTGAAGCAAATCTGAGAAAAATCAAAGGGGCTTACATAAATGGAAGGGTCTACCACATTTGTTGAATGGAAGGCTCGATATTCAGATACCTGTGCTCCATAAACATATGTATTAGTTCTACAAAACTGTTTTAAAAAATTCCAGTAGATGTCTCTTAGAGAAATAAGCCAACTCTGACATAGACATAAAAACACAAATGATTTAAAATAGCTAAAATGATTTTGAAAAAGAAACACAAATTCAGAGAACTTATACTCTATGACTTCAAGATATAATATAATGGTACAATAGTCAAAATACTAGGTTATTAACATAAAAGTAGATATATTAATAAACCAGATTAAATAAAATTTAATTAGACTAGCATACAGATTGATAATGGAAATTTCCTCTAAAGTATCAAAGTCATTCAGGGAAGAAGGGAAAAGCCTTTTTCATTCATACTGTACCATACAATGAAATACTATTCTGCAATGAAAAAGAACAAGCTATTGATCAAAACATCCAGCAAAGTAGACAAATCTGAAGTACAACATGCTAAGCAATAGAAGTCAGCTGTAAATGAATGCAGACAGTTTAACTGCATTCACAGGAAGCCTAAATAAAGACAAAAGTAACGTGTAAATCAGAAAGCAGTCAGGAGAGAAGAGGTTGACCAGAGGGGATTTGAGGGAACTTCCTAGTGTGATAAAGATGTACACCTTGTTTTGAGTGGTGGTTACCAAAGCATATATAATTCTCAAAGTTTATTGAACTGTATGCCCACCAGGCATGCGCATTATATCAATTACACCCAAGTGAAAATTTTATAATAAGAAATGAAAACATTAAGGGAGGACTGTTTAATCCCGAGCTACCCTATTTTACCGTTCTCTGTTTTTACAGTGTACTCATGTGTGTGATGGTGTGGATGATGTACCACCTCTTAGAATGCTGTTCACATACAGTTATTTTGAGTGACAGAAGCACGATAGATCGCTGTATGTTATTTGTGGTGGGGTGGTTCCCTAACACAGAGGAGCTATCTTCTCCGTCCAACCTGAATGGTAAGGTTTTCTTGTTTTCATTTTGCTTTGTTTTTGTTTTGTTGTTGTTTGTTTGAGACAGGGTCTCCCTGTAGACCAGGCTGTCCTTGAACTCACAGAGATCCACCTGCCTCTGCCTCCTGAGTTCTGGGATCAAAGGTATGGGCTTCAGAGCCCAGCCCTGAATGATAAGGTTTTGATCAAATCCTTTTTTATTTTTGTTAAATTTCCCGAGGACAGAGGCAATGAAAGTCTTTAGAACCTTTGACCCAGTTCCCAGTGCTTCCCCCATCCCCTGCCCCCACATCCTGCACCTCTCCCCCATGACCCAAAGTTTCTGGTAGAGGCAGTTTTAAGAAATAAAGTCAAATTTAGAAGAAAATGAAGAGTCAAACTGAATAAGAAACCTCTCCCCAAGAGAAGCAGAGCAGTATCGGTTGCATCTTCTTACTCAATTCTCTTTAGCATATTTTATTTTCATTGCATGTGCATTTCTGTTTTCATGACTCCGGGTATTTAACACTGGTGACACTGCAGGCTGTGCGGCTTCCTGGTCCACTGGCTTCTCCCTTGGGTCTTTCAGCTCTAACTTACACTGATGCTTAGTGGTACTCAGCTGTGATGATCAGCCAATCATAACAGATAACAAACCAGTCCTTTGCTGTATGCCAACTACTATCTTAAGCAATTTGCTTATATTACCTGACTTTTGTCTCCGCACCAACCCTATGAGGTCAGGACTAGCATTATCCCCATTTTTACAGGTGAGAGATTGGAGGCAAAGATCCAGAACTGGGTTTAATTCCAGAGGGCTTGCTTCCTGGAATCCTTATTGTTACCCTTGATCCCATGCAACCCTATGAATGCGTTAGCCCGAGAGAATAAGCGAAGTCACCAGTGGGCATGCCACTGGAGGTTGTTTGATAATGAGAGCAATCCTGGGAATAGGGGACCTTGCTCAAAAGAAACCCAGACAAAGTTTATCAGCAAGACATTCTCAGACATGTTTTATGATTCTGTGTTGTCTATGTAGATGAATTTTATAACATCGTAACTGATGATGACAGTCTTATGGATTTATTCCTGGTTTCACTTAGTACCTGGAGGAAGGAGATGCCTTGCTTTTGGAGTCCAAATAAGAACATCACTCCCTCTCTGGTGAGATGGGCCATAGACCCTAGAAATGAACCTCCAGGGAGTTCCTTAATGGAGACTATAATGGCATTGCGGCACTGAACCCTGGCAACTAGTGCGCGGTCCCCAAGTTCATCTGCTTTTATCTTTCCTTTGGAATCCAGTACAGCCAGCAAAGCTCAAGAAAGCAAAGCCTGTGCAGCCTGAACTTGTCATCCCATTTCCTAGTCCTCCATGATTAAAAACAAGCAATCCTTGTCACCAATGAGAGAAACAAAATGTGATATTTTGCTGACATTCTCTTGAGCTCAGTCAGATACACACATCGCCTACATTCTAGACAGTCACGATCAGTTAATAAAACAAACTGGTGGATTAATCACGGTTCCAAACTACTCACTACGACGCATGGAAGTTTTTCTTTCCTTCATCTCCTTCCTCAGTCCACAGCCTGTTCTATTACTTTGACCATCTGTGGTTGACAGAGACTCAAACACCAAAATAAAATCAAGCAGAGATGCCACTCACAGTGTTGACGGGTCGCCAGCCAAACACAGTACTATCTCCGAGTGCCCCTCTGAGGTTCCTCTTGAACATCTTATGTGACTTCTTGCCCAGGTGGCCCTGGCTCTTGACTTTTGCCTGGCAGATTGTGTACACGCTCTCAGCAACATCCCCACTGAACCCTCCCCACCAGTCAGTTCCACCTGATTTTTCAGCTGGGCCTCACATTGCTCTTCCTTCCTGGGCTGCTGACCCTCTGCTGCTACCTGGGATCCTCCCAAGCTCCCCACAGTCTCGGGCTCTGGCACACCTAGTTTCAGTCATCAACACTGCCCTTTCAGAACATGCCATTCTCACTCTGTCCACTTAAAAAGGAGCCAGTGTCTCTCTCTGGCCAGCTCATAGAGTCACTATTCTCTCAACAAAAGGCCAATCAAATTCTGAGAGGTTTGCACTGATGTCTCTGCGGCTCAAGTGACCCGTTTTCTTAGGCCTCATTGTTTCTGGGGACCTCGGGTGCCTCTTGGTATTCAAATTCAGAAAAAAAGCCCGGATTGAGAGTGGCATTAGGAAACAGGAAAATGTCCAGAGAAAAATCAAGGAGGTGCAAAAGGCCCAGGGAAGAAACACATATGGCAGCAGGGCCAGCCTGGAGGGTCAGATTAGATAGAAGAGGTTGTCAGTACACAAACTCCACCCAGGAGGCAAGAGAAATTCCTGGAAGAAGTGCCTCTTTAGGCAAAGGAAAGGCCTGGAAAAGACAGCCAGGCTGTTGAGAAAAGAGAGAGAGTGAAACTTTAAGATTAGGACCCCTGGGGGTGGGGGTGGGGCTGGCGAGAGCTCTTGTTGCTCTTGCAGAGGACCTGGGTTCAGTTTGCAGAACCCACATGGCAGCTAACAACCACCTGTAACTCCAGTTCCAGGGGATCCAATGACCTCTTCTAGTCTCCCTGGGCAACAGACATACACATATGAGGCCCATGCATATATGTAGGTAGATACTCATATATACAAAATAAAATTAATAAATAAAAATTTAAAATATTAGAACCCAATTCGTTTTATTACCTGGGAAAGGTGAAAGGAAAAAGAAACTCCTTCCACGTATTTTCTGCCCTGGTAGATTTCCAAAGCTTGTTCACCTCCACTGACCCATGTGGGCCTCAGACACTTGACCAAAACCTGGAAGGGCATGTGATCTCTGGTGTTCAGCTGAAGCCTAGGTCTGAAAAAGTGAGCCATCGTCCTCATGGGGAGGCAAGGCCTGCGTTTTTCCAGAGTCGGCTTAAAGCTGGGCATGCTCAGCCTTGCTCATTGTACATTCTGTTCCTATTCTGTTCCTCTTCGTGTTCCTCCTGCCCTCCATCTGGGCTTGAGCAACAGTATCAAGGACACTTTGCTGTAAGACTCCATCCTGAACACTGGGATGACTCACATGGTGGAATGGGGGAACAAACCAGTCTTGCAGTCACATGGAGTCATTAGGTCTTAGGTTTTGGCTTTGCTCTTAATTACTTAGATGGTCTTGAATGGGTATTATACATACCAGGGCTCTCTCTCTTTCGATCTTTCAAATGAGGTTATACATATTGAAGAATTAGGGGCTGGAGAGATAGCTCAGTGGGTAAAGTGCTTGCCACATAAGAATGAGGGTCTGAGTTCAGATCCCCAGCATCCATGTCAAAAGCTAATCGTGGTCAAGAGCATCCATAATCCCATTACAGGGGGATGGAGACTGGTGGATCCCTAGAGCTCACCGGACAGCCAGCTTAGCCAGTGGGAGAGCCTGTCTCAAAAAATAAGGTGAGGAGCAATTGAGGAAAGTATCCGGGCATGAACTTCCGCAGGCGCGCGAACTTCCAGAGAACCGATGGCTTGGTTCAATCCAAAAGTTACCTGCTACAGGCAGGGGGCATATCTTTTTTTTCTTTTTTTTTTTCTATTTAGGCCTCCAAGTGATGGGATGTACCCACCTACACAATGGGGGCAATCTGCTCTGCTTTCAAACTCTGTCAGTTTAACAAAGACACTCTCACAGAAACAACCAGAACAGCATTTGAACTCACGTCTGGACACCGCAACCCAACCAAGTTGACATACAGAATGAACTGTCACAAAGCTACCCTTGCGCATGAGCTGTGCCCCCAGTGAAGGGCTCTGTGTCTGCCCGTGTTTAGAGATGGTGAGCTAAGCTAAGCTATGCAGGATTTCTTTACTGAAGAATGACTCAGAAGAACTTCACACAGGCACAAAGAATGTACAGTGTTTCCCAACTCTGCCCAGGAACTCTTTTTATAGACCGTCCCTTGGGACTAGTATTTCTCCCAACACACTGGGGAGTACAGGTCGTGAGCCACTGTTTCAGTTTGGTTTCTGTTGCTACGAAGAAACACTATCCGAAACCAACTGTGCAGGTCAGGGTTTATTTGGCTCACACATCTGGGTCACATCCATCATTGAGGGAAGTCAAGGCAGGAACTCAAGCAGGGTAGGAATTTGGAAGCAGGAACTGAAGCAGAGACCGTGGAGGAGCGCTGCTTACCGGTTTGCTTCCCCTGGCTCGCTCAGCTACCTGTCTTCTACAGTCCAGACCCACCTGCCCAGGGATGGCACCACCCACAGTGGGCTGGGTCCTCCCACATCAACTAGCAATCAAGAAAACACCCCACAGACATGCCCATAGCCAGTCTGGTGGAGGAAATGCCTCAGCTGAGGTTCCCTCTTCCCAAGTGCCTCTAGTTTGTGTCAAGCTGACAAACACTAACCAGCACAGCCACCCTTGACACACAGGTCCGAAGACAAGGAAGCAGGTGCCACATTTTGATCAGAAAATGGAACGTACTAGGTAAAAGGAAGAGGGTGAGCAGAGTGAGTGGGGGCCTGAGGCCTCCCAGGACTACTCCGTGTGAGACGGATGCTGGGGGGATGACAAGAGAGCGCACAGCCTGCAGCCAGCTTGAAGAGTGGGCAGGTGCACATTCAAGGTGTAAATCTCAGAAAAGAGAAACTGAGATTGAATGAGAAACAGGACGGCCGAGAAGTGTTGCCTGAATGAACGCACTGAATAGGGAGAAATTTCCACAGCACAATGGGAATTCTAGAAGTGCAACTTTTTCCTTTTGACACAAAGGGCCAAGAGCTCAGAGGAGGCATCTCGGGCTTCAGAACCGTGGCAAGTTTCAGGAGTAGAATGAGCCAGGTTGAGAGAAATGGCCTCCATCTCAGTGATCGAGAGACAAGATGGAGGACAGGTGGGAAAAGTTGACACGGATGCCTCAGAGGAGGCAGGAGAGCAAGATGAGACCAATTAAGCTCTCAGTTTCTGCCTGACCCCCACACCTTGCACTGTGTTCTGTGTTGGCATACAGCACCCCAGTGTGGACAGTTAAGTTTCCACTAGCTGCCAACCCAATGCTCACCACTTTGCGTCAAACACAATTTGATCTGGGTTCTTTCTACAACAGACCAGCTGTCAGGAAAGGGCCTTAAATTTCCAAGAACAGAAATCTCTCACTCAACAGTGCATTTTATTCTGTTGAAATTGGTCATGATGTAGCAAGTCTTGCTGTTGGGGTGTCAGTCCTCAGCCCTCCATGATGCTAAGAAGGTTAGCAAATCAGCTGTTTAGAGCCCTGGACGAGCTGTTGTATCCATAGTAGCACCTCAAAAGATACAAGGTACCTCCTATGGCTAGCCAAGGATCACAGAGCCCTGGCGCCCACAAGTCATACCCAGGCTCTCCTTCAGTGAGTGGGAAGTTGAATTAACAGACTCCTGGCCAGTACGTTCTTTCTACCCAAGGCTAGAGGTAGGGGAGCCTGGACTGAGGGAGGGCCAACTAAAACTCCACCCACAGGAAGAATGGCCTCAGGTCCTGAGCAACGTTGGAGGCCAGCCCAGTAGCCACAGCAGCACAGTGGACTCTGTGTCTTTTACAAACAAACCCCTCTGATCAGTGATGTAGTGGAAACAGGGAGGAAAGGATCCAGAAGATGTGGTGGTCAGACACAGGACCAGCCTCCTGCCAGCCTCCTGCACTTGACCAATGACAGCCTGAAGGGTAACTGAATTTTGCTATTCCTTCATGTCTCTCTGGCAAAGGACACCCCATCTTCCTGCCTGTTGAGCCCTTCTGAAGGCTTTTGGAAGTCCTGCCTCATTCCCAGCGTTCGCTGGTGACTCTTGGGGTTCCTCGGCTCATGCAGCATTCCTGTGCCTCTCTTAGGCTCTGATTCCAAGCCTCTCTCTTAGAAGGGCTCCAGTCAAACTGCATCATGACCACCTTCATCCAATGTGGCCTCACCTTAGTTATATCCATCAAGATCTGATTTCTACATCAAGACGCAGTCTGAGGCTCCAAGCGGACATGAATTTGGAGGAGAGTATTCATTCACCTGTAGTAACTTAATGTAAAGAATATCAGAATGTTCGACTTCATATATATAACCAACTTTAATTCCAATGTCCCACTCTCTCCCCAAAACCACTCTGAAATGCATTTTGCATTGCGCAAACCTGGTCCAGGATAGGTTGAGCTCAGCTTTCAAATAGTCAAATAGAGCAGTTTCCCCAAACCATCTCAGGTAAGGACATGTGTTAACAGTTGGGGTGCCATGCCATAGGGCAGGAGAAAGCCTTTAAGGATCACTTCTGGGTGAAGGAGCTCATTAGCGTAACACGTCACTCCTGTCCCCTCACACCTCTATTCTGATTAGAAGGTTCAAGAGTTAAGAGCAAGAGGTTAATCTTGAGAGAGCCTATCTAGAGCTGGAATCATCCTTATGGGGTGTAGTGGAGACCACCAGGCTCCACTACAAACCCCTGCCTAAATTTGGAGTTCAGTTTAGGGAGTGTATTTACTCCAAAATAGAAGCCGCACCCTCCAGCCTGGACTTACTGGTCATAAAGGTGACTGCAGGGACCTCACTGGCTCTTTAGCTTCCCATCTATTCAGGACTCATGCAGGGGAAAGAAGGTGTTTATGGACACTCAAAGACCTGGGAACCATGCACAGTGCACTTTCAGAACCAGTGGACTTCTCAGCTTCTCACACGCCGTCCAACACACCGTCTACTCCATGAACTGTACTCCCTTCACCTGCGGAAAGATCAGAAACTAAAAAGGAGAGCACCTGACCTGAGGCAAGCTTGAACTTTCCAGAAAAGGCCAACAAGGGAATTGATTTCACCTTGGGGTCTGCTAGCCACGATAACTGGTAAGCACTCCAAATAAGGTTACAAAGGAGCAAGGCCAGAACTGAAGTGAAAACCGTCCACACTCTGAATGTCAAAGGAGAGGAAGTAGTTGTCGCCCCCTTTACAGTCCATTCCTCACCATGGGGCCTGTTTTCTATAATAGTCTCCTGCGATTATCTGTTTGCAGTAATCTACAAACACAGCCAGCCTGCTTGCGCCTATGGAAAGACCCAGATCAATAACGAGTAACAGGAGAGTGAAGAAAGGAGAAAAGAAAAGATTTTATCAACACTGCTAACCTTAAAGATACCTTCAAGCCTGCACAAACACACCTGCTTCTTCAGCACCGGCCTGGGGAGAGCCAGGTAAACACAGCCCTCCTTTAAGGTAGATGTGTGGGAAAGACACCTGTGCCCATGGAGAGCTGGTCCCCCAGGAGGCACCAGCATCTTAGCGGTTAGAAAGCACAGTGGCCGGAACTCCAGATCAGTATTTTAAAATGTGACTCCATGAATACTGTTGTCCCCCTCCTTTACAGGACATTGGCTAGTTTTTTCAACTTGACACAACCTAGAGACACCTGGGGAGAGGGAACCTCAGCTGAGGAATTTCCTCCACCAGACTGGCCTGTGGGCATGTCTGTGAGGCATTTTCTTAATTGTTAATTGATGTGGGAGGGCCCAGCCCCCTGTGGGCAGTGCCATCCCTAGGCAGATGGGTCTGGGCTATATAAGAAAGGTAGCTGAGCAAGCCCATAGGCAGTGTTCCTCCATGGTCTCTGCTTCAGTTCCTACCTCCAGGTTCCTGCCTTGAGTTCCCTCAGTGATAGACTGGGACCTGGAAGCTGAAAGATGAAATAAACCATTTCCTCCCCAAGTTGGTTTTGGTCAGTGTGTTATCGCAGCAACAAAGAAGTAAACTAGAGCAAACACTTCTGAATTTATGAAGGATCAAGCAGGGGACAGTGGGATGCTGGGGAATGATTGAAAATTTACCACCTTTTTGTAGCATCTGCCAATTTCTGTGGTGTAAATATTCCCACCACAGCAGATTTCAAGCTATGCACTTGTCGCTGAGTACGGAACTGGGCAGAGACATGAAGAGCCATGATGATATAGACCCTGCCACCTAGGGACAGGACAGATAAAACTGCTTCTGAAACATAGGTGTGACAGAGAAGAGGTTTGTTTGGGTTCAGTTTCAGGTGTTCCAGTCCAACATGAAGACACGAGGAGGGCATGGCTGCTGGAACATGTGGCAGCTCTGGAATGGTGGGATTGAAGTCACAGCTCCTGACATCTTGGTGGATCAGGAAGCAGGAAGCAAGACCAGAAGTGGGGCTGGGTTAGGACTCTCAAAGGCCGGCCCTAGTGGCCATGCCCATGAGTTAGGGCTCATATTCGAAAGGTTTCACAACCTCCCCAAACAGCACCACCAGCTGGAGACCACATACACACCACACACACACACACACACACACACACACACACTCACACTCACAAAGTCCAAGGGAGACATTTCACATTCAAACTAGAATAATAGGTAGGGGTTAAATGTACTCAAACATTCAAGAAGTAAAAGATACTAAAATAATTAGGAAGTGATGTGTTTTGAATATTTATTACTTTTAAGATAACAGTTTATTTAATTGTAAGTTTATACATCTTAATTTTTTTTTTTTTTGGTCTTTTTTAAGACAGGGTCTCCCTGTAGCCCCAGCTGTCCTGGAACTCGCTATGTAGACCAGGCTGGCCTTGAACTCACAGAGATCTGCCTGCCTCTGCCTCCCGAGTGCTGGGATTAAAGGCGTGCACTACCATGCCCGGCACATCTTAATTTTTAAAATAATGATTCAACAACCAGTTTACAGTAAGTTCAGCAAAGTTTTCAATTGGCTCCAGTGACTAGAGGGCCCTCAACATACCACAGCTGGGAAGTTTTGTGTAAGTAACAAAGACCTTCCTTTCCCTCACCCCACAGTTGCCTGAGGCTTCCAAAGGCGGATTCAGAAAAAACTGAAAAGCTCACCAGAGAGACTCCACTGGATACCTTAAAAGCCACGGAGGGTCTCATCCCTCAGAGAAACAGGCTGAAATTTTAAATGTCCCTACTTGTTGCTTAACAGATGAGTCAGCTGTACAGATGACTGGTCAACTTCCTTTCTGGCCCCAGCCTCTCCCATCCCAATGTACAACAAAAATACTGTGGCTTGTATCAAGGTTCACACAGCAAGCCCTTATTAGGGCTTAATTATTTTAACAAGGACTAAAATAAAGTTTACCTTTGTGTGTGTGGTGTGTGTATGTGTGTGGTATGTGTGTAGTGTGTATGTATATGTGTGTGGTGTGTATTTGTATGCGTGCATATATGTATGTGTGTGGTGTGTGTGTGTGTGTGTGTGTGTGTGTGTGTGTGTGCCTGTGAGCCTGTGTACATGTGCTTGTGGTGGCCAGAGAATGATGCTAGGTCCCTTCCTCTACCATTTACCTTATTTCTTGAAATGGGTCTTTCATTTAAACCAGAGCTCACTGATTGGCTAGACTGGCTGGCCAGTGAGTCACCCTTCCATAAAGACTGAACACCTTCTAACCTCCCTCTCCCTCTCTCTCTCCCTCCCTCCCTCCCTCCCTCCCTCCCCCAGCACTAAGGTTATAGGTGCTCTACCACACCTGGCTTTCACATGGGTGCTGAGGATCTGAACTCAGGTCCTCGTGCTTGCCTTGCAGGCACTTTACCAACAGAGCACTCTCCCAGCCCCAAAGCTTACCACTTTATTATCTGCTTTTAGAAAAGTTTGTCGAAGGGGCTAGTGAGATGTCTCAGCGGTTAGGAGCTTTGACTGCTCTTGTAGAGGACCTGGTTCAATTCCCAGCACCCACATGGTGACTCTCAACCGTCCATAACTCTAGTTCCAGGGGATCCAATGCCCTCTTCTGACTTCCACGAGCATTGCATGACACAGGTGTACTTACATACACGTAGGCAATACACTCATATACATAAAATAAAATAATAAATAAAATATATTCTTTAAAAACACGACTTGCAATAAATTGTTTTATAAGAAAGAAAAGTTTAACAAGAAAATTCATAGGTAAGAGAAACTGTAAAGGACACACTGAGGTCCTTCATAGCTTTGAGACCCAGCTCTGTATCTGGGTTTGTGCCAACAATTTGTATACTGTAATAGGATTTTCATTTAGTCACTAAGAGAGGGCAGACTGAGCTGTGAGCTTTTGATGAATGGTTCTATATTGTTACTCTTTTTATTTAAAACAAAAGTTGCCAAGAGTGGCAAGACAGTTAGCGGTTTTCATTTGCTCTGTATTCCCAGGGGATTGCTAAGTGGGCATCATGCTGCAATACTGCTCTGTATTTATTTCTTTTCTTGATTTATTTATATTTCCTTTTTAACAAAATATCTTATTTCTTATTTTTACTTAATGTGTATGAATGCATTGCCTACCTGTTGTTAAGTGCACCCATTCATGCAATGCCCAAGGAGGCCTGAGGAGGGCTTCCGATCCCCTGGGCCTGGAGTTACAGACAGTTGTTAGCTGCCTTGTGGCTGCTGGGAACTGAACCCGGGTCCTCTGCAAAAGCAGCCAGTGCTCTAACCACTGAGCTGTCTCCCCAGCCCTATAAACATTTTGAGAGAGGGAGCAGCAGTGAGAAGCTGGCTAGGAGGCTTTCCTGGAAGGGCTTTTCCCTTACTCCTTGAAAGAACTTGCATCCACCCTCCTCCTGAGGCCTGCACCCCGCTGGGGGACTTCAAGGTTTCCAAGGGTAGGATCTGGTGTGCTGAGCATCCATCCCCAGTTACTCTCAGCTTCTAGCTCGCAGGTAATGGTGACCAGGCAGGCAGTAGCTGCCAGGCTGGTTTCCCCCTTCCTGTGACTTGAAAGAACATTCCATTACCTACTGTAAACCCATCCCCCAAGGATATTAAATCTGAGTTTCAAGGACAGCTGGTCCAGGTAAGCTTGTACAAATATGAACACACCTTCAGCTACGAATGCAGCTTGCAATCCCAGCATCTGATCCTCTCTCTCTGTCTCTCTCTCTCTGTCTCTCTCTCTCCCTCCCTCTCCCTCCCTCCCCCTCCCTCTCTTCCACCTTCAGTAGCTGTCAATTCCCAGAAACTCCTCAACTAGGGGTGTGACTTCATGAGCCCCTACCATCCACACCAGGAGTTTTGCTGGCTTAATCTTCTGCAGGTCTTGTGCATGCAGCCCCAGTCGCTGTGAGTATCTATGTGCAAGCACCCCATCATGTCCCCAAAACTCTGTTTTTCGGCAGTTATCCACTATCTCTGACTCTTACAGTCTTAGATTTGCCCATCTCCCATGATCCCTGAGCCTTGAGAGGTGGGGGTGTGGTAGTGATGTGCCATTTAGGGCTGAACAATCTAGTTCTTTCTAAGACTCAGTGATATTCCACTGTATTCATTTTCTTTCTTCTTTCCCTCTCTCCCTTCCTCTCTCTCTGCCCCAGCAGAGGCTTTTCCTCCCTGCCTAGGGCATGGTGCCCTTGGTCACCCCATTCACGGTGGGAAAAGCACCTGCCTGGGAGGAGCCAGCAGTAAACCAGGACTTTAAAGCCACAAGGCCTGTGGGCCTCTCCAAACTGTCCTCACCATCAGACTCATTATCCCGCATCGTCCTGTCTCTGGACTTCATGACAGAACCAGAAAATTGAGTGTGCAGGACTGAGGTACAGGGAGAGATCCACAGCACTCACACACTCTGCTAGAACCAGGATGCACCTCTGACCTTGCACTTCCAGGCCCTGACTCCTTAGTGCAAGACTAGTTTAAAGCAACTGGGGCCAGGGGTGTAACTTAGTGGGTAGAGTACTTGCTAAACATGCACAACACCTTGAGTTTAGTCCCCAGCGCTATATAAAACCAGGTTGTTGGTGCATGCCTGTAATCTGAGCACTTGGGAGATAAAGGCAGGAGGATTAGGAGTCCAAGGCCATTTTTAGGCACATAGAAAGTTCAAGGCCAGCCAGGGATACAGGAGACTCTATCTCTAAACAAACAAACAAAATAAAATGGACTGGACAGATGGCTCAGTAGTTAAAGCTCAAGAGACTAGTGTTCCAGTCTCCAGCACCCACGTGGGCGTGGTAGCCCACCTGTAACTCCAGCCTCAGAAGGCCGAAGCAGGGGACCCCCAGAGCAAGCTGGCTAGTGAGACCAGCCATAGCAGTGAGGTCTGGGTTTGACTGAGAGACAGTGTCTCAATGTATAAGGTGGAGGAGCAATTGAGAAAGAATCCTAACACTAACCTGGGGCCTCCATATGCCTCCACACACATGTGCGCCCACATGTATTCAAGCACGCGTACAAACACACACTCACAGAACCACATGCACATATGCACAGGAAAATAAAACAAGAATGTAATAATAATAGTAATAATAATAATAAATTTAAAGAACTTTTCTTCCTGTGTTCCAGGTAGCATATGTTTCCCGTTGCCATGGAGACTTTCACCCCTTTTGAAGTCCTCACCGCTAACCGCCAGTTAGCAGTTAGAGCTTGATGCAGAAGGCGGCAAGCTCTCTGACCCTATTCTTCCACTCAGAAGGTCATGTTCAAGGGTAGGCTTTCTGTGCAGTCCTTCCTGACATCCCTCAGCCAACCTGGAGTGTAGCTCCAAGCAGAGCCACCAGGAGAGTGGCTGAACACCCCCCCACCCCCATCCTGCCCCTGTGAGGTTCACATTGGGGCAGAGTCACATGACCTCTTAGCACCTCAGTTAGTGAGCTGGGCATGATGGTGTGGCCTCGTGGATTAGTGTGGGCACTCAAGGAGCTACTGCAAATGGAAGAGCCACTCCAGTATAGGAACAGAGTTCAAGTCTTCTCAACTACACGGTGTCATCTAACACATCAAAGGCTTGATCCCCAGAGTGACTCTATCAGGAGTCACTGGAGTGGGGTGGTGCCCCTAAGGGGATTGTGGGACCCAAGGTCACTATGCCTCTGCTTCCTGGTTCAAGATTTGAATGGTTTTCTCCACCACCCACTCTCCCAACTCCATTACTATCTGGTCCCCTCACCAGAGGCTCAAAGCAATCAAGCCACTGGATCCTGGAACTTTCAGAACTGTGAGCTAAATAAACTTTTTACTTTATAAGTTAATGCCCCCCAGATATTTTGTTGTAGTTACCCAAACCTGACTAATGCACTTGTATCCATTGTTCATGTTCCCAAGGTCTTGGGTTGCCCAACAAAATATAGACCTCCCAATTAAATCTCCACTTAAGATAAATGATAAATAAATAATATTAAGCATAAGTATGTCCTTGACAATATTTTATTGCTCATTCAGCAACTAGAATCAAATCAGAGTTCATGTTCTGTGGGCTTGGACTCCAAGTGTGAGTAATTTATGTTCGGAGTCCCTCTCCCCCACCCTCAGTAGGGCATCCAAGTTACATGTCCAATAGGTCTGCGGTTCTCAACAAAGGTGGTACTGCCCCCTACAGGATGATTTGGAAATTACTAGAAACATTTTTAAAAAGTTTCTCGTAAACATACAATATAATGGGCTTCTTTATAGCATTTTCATACATGTCCACTATGTGCTGGGCTCACTTCACTCCCACCACCCACCTTTGTCCCACATCCTGCCTTCACGTCATTTGATACATGTATCTTTAAATCTAGGTTCCACATATGAAAGAGAACATGTGACATTTGTCTTTTCCTTCCATTATTCTCTCTTGCCCCCCGCCCCAGACCCCTTCCTCTCTAGGGAAGCTGCCTTCTTGTTTTTTGAGTCATTTTGTATTTATCTTTTTATGTGTATGAGTGTTTTGCCTGTGTGTGTATAAGTGAACCACAACCACATGGGTACAATGCCTGGGGAACCCAGAACAGGGCATCAGATCCCCTGGAACTAGAGTTACAGATGGTTGTTAGCCATCATGTGGGTGCTGGGAACCAAACTTGGGTCCTCAGCAAGAGCAGAAAGTGCTCTTAACCACTGAGCCATCTCTCCAACCCCCTGAGTTGTTTTTTAAGTTTTGTATGCATGTTGTGTGTGTGTGTTGTATGCATGTTATATGTGTGTGGTGTATGCGAATACTGGTGTGAACGCACAGAGGCCAGAGGAGGAAGTTGGGTGTCCTGGGATCTATCACTGTCTACCATATTCCCTTGAGACAAGGTCTCTTACTAAACCTGGAGTGAGGCTGGTGGCCAGCAAGCCTGTGACTCTCCTGTCCACCCCTCAACAGTGCTAGAGTTACAGTCATGTGAGCAGTCATAGCTAGCTTTTTATATAGGTCCTGGGGATTTGAACTCAGATCTTCATGCTTGTACAGCAAACACTCACTGAATAAGCCATCTCCCCAGCCCTGGTTGACATACTTTCTGTGGTTGGTTGGTTGTCTTTTGGGGGGGGGGGCAGAGTCTCCTTGTAGCTCCTGTAGCCTGTAACATGCTATGTATTTAGACTCAAACTCACTGAAATCCACGTGCCTCTGCCTCCCAACACTTGGGAGGCAGATACCCCACTGGGGGACATACTTTTGATTGGCTAACCCTGGGGCTTGCCCAGGGGACTGAAGCCCAAGTGATGGCCAGTGTTGGGCCGGAAACAGCTCTCCACAGAGATTTTCTCTTTTCCTACAAGGGATTCATACAGGTGGAGATTTGCTTGTGAGTTCTGAGCTTGCAAACAAACTTCATATGCATGCAAAGTGAATTTTATACTGTTTTTCAGCAAGTTAGCAATTGCAAGGAATCAGGGGAAGGCTATGCTCTGTTTTCTTTATCTCACTGTGGCTTGGAGAGTACAGCACTGAGCACCAGAGTCAAACTTGCTTTGTAGCTGGGGACTTACCCCAGTGCCCTTTTCTGATTTAATTTTGTCAGCTGGTGTGGAGAGCCAATCATACTAAGTACTGAATATATTAGAATTTATTGCCAAAGCCCCACTTTCCTCCTCTTTCCACTTTATGATGTATTTCACATATCATATACACCTGAGCATGTGCCTTCTTTCAAATTCCATACCATGACATGTACATGTGATAGAGGCCTCACCATCACAATGGTATTTGTTCTAGGATAGCAAAGAGAGAAGAGACTTGTTATAAAAGGGCTCACCATGGGACGGTTCTGCGCCTTTATTGTGGTGGTGGTTGCATAAATCTAGACATGCAAGTTTTAAAGGCGTAGACTGACACATATACATAGTACCAATGTCAAGTTTCTGCGTTTGCTTTTGAACCACAGTTAGTTACAGAGGATGTAACTGGGGGTGGGGGTGGAGACTGAGGGAAATGCTCTCTCTGTCTTTGCAATTTTTCTTCCTCTAATGGGCATCAATATTTGTTTCAAAACCTTTTTAAAATGCCAGGCATGGTGGCATTTGTGTGTTGTCCCAGCTACACAGGAGGATCACTGGAGTCCAGGAGTTTCCAAACTTGATGAAAGCCTGTCTCAAAAAAAATTGGGGGGTGGAAACCTCAGAAGTTAAGAGCACTGGCTGCTCCTTAAGAGGACAAGGGTTTGGTTCCCAGCACCAACATGTCAGCTCACAATCATCTTTAGTTCCAGTCTGATGCCCTTTTCTGGCCTCCGTGGGCATTGCATGGATGGATGCACTTACATACAGGCAGGCAAAACACTTGTTCACATAAAATTAAAAATAATAAATAAGTAAATGAAGAGTTTGTGGTGTGAGGCCTGCCACACAGGTGATGTGGGGTGGGTCCCCTTTGCAGCTGCTATGGGGCCCTGCTGTGGACAGACTGGACTGGCATGTTCGGCAGAAACTCTGGCCTAAGGAATTGAGGGCCAGAACTCCATCATCCCCAGCTACATCATGGGAAAGCAGGTGGCCATATTTACTCTCTGGTTCAGTACCTGGTTGTTCCATAGATTAGCTCAGGTCATGTGATGGATGGTTGCCTTTAGAAGGTCTGAATTCCGGCAGCGGTGGGGGCAGTCAGAGTGGTTTCAACAGCTTTCTCCCTGCACTGGCCAAAGCTAGTCTCACCACCCTCTCCCCTTTTCTATCAGCACCTTGGGCTGCTGAGGGGTCCCCAAGTCTTAGATGTCAAGACAGCTTAGGAGCTGGTCAGACTGACTGGCTGGCCTTCAACCCTGCAGCTCCTTGGAGTTCACTGCTGAACCTTGGAAACACAATGTCTCCCTGAAGGGCTTTACTTCCTCTAATGGGGCTCAATTGGCCCCATTCTGAGTTTTATGACTATCTTTCCCTGAGTAAATCCAAGCCTGTGAAGAGAAAGGAAATTCTGTTCATTTTACTCTAAGAAAAAGAACATCCTCTTGTCTGATGACTCTTATAGCCCTTCCACTCTAGCACATTCTCCAATGGCCCAAACAGGATCAAAATCAACGTCTAACACTGCAAAGGACCCATTGCTGTTGCCTTTTGAATGAGGGAGGAGAACCTTCTTAGAATAGAGGTGATTTCAGATGCAAAAAGTCCCAAGGGTTTGATCAATGTATTTTCAGGCATTAGACAGAGCAACAATGCGCGTATGCCAAGGAAACATGGGGTCTCTCAGGTGATTTCCAAGCATAGAAGGTTAGAGCGTGATCTGAGTTACCCACTGAAGGAAGGCAGTATGGGAATGCTTTCCTTTCTGCCCAAGAATTCTCCAGCCAAGGATTGAAAGGCTCCTTCAAAGCGCTGAGACAAATTCTTCTCTTAACTAAAGTGAATTTGACATCCCTTACTCACCAGGTTCCTAAGGGGGGGTAGCAACCTGGCAATGGGATGTCTGGGTTTGTTGTTTTCCAGGGAACTCAGAACCACAGAGGAAGGAAAGATTGGGGGGCAGGGAGCAGGAGGGTGGAGACAGGAGGATGGGGCTGGGGGGGGGGAGGCAAGACTGTTCTGCCTACCTTTGTGATGGAGACTGCTGAGCCTGGTAAATGGAGTATCTAGGCAAAAGTATGCTTTATTTATTTTAAAAATAGAATAAGAATGATGCTTTGGGGCTGGGAGTGCAGCTCAGAGGTGAAAATGATGCTTTGGGTGTGGGTGTGCATCTCAGAGGTGGAGCGTGAGAGAGAGAGAGAGAGAGAGAGAGAGAGAGAGAGAGAGAGAGAGAGGAAAAGAGAGGGAAGGAGGGAAGGAAGGGGAGGGAGGTAGAGGAGGAAGAAGGGAAGGAGGGGAAAGTAGAGAAAAACAGGAAAGGGGGGAGGAGGAAGGGAGGACCGGGGAGAGAGGGAAGGAGAAAGTGAGGAAGGAAGGGAAGGGAAAAGGAAGGGATTTATTATATCTTAGAACTCTGCCCTGATAGCTAAAGGGCAAACTCCAGTCCAGACCTCACTCACAACCCTTGCTGATGCTGGAGTGCCAGAGCCCCCACTAGATGAGCTGCGTCCTAACTGGCTGTGACACACTGCCCATAGCTTGAATGGTATGATGAATTTGCAGACTTTTGTGTTCACTAATTGATTTTTTTTTTAGTGATATAAACAGTGGCAGATGGCTTGGGGAGTGTGGAAGCCCCCAAAGGGATCAGCAGCAGCATGTGAGCAACAGGGTATCTCAGGGCAGGGGCTGGAGTCCTAGCTCCACCATATCCTGGTTCTAGGGACAAAGTGTAAGAGTTTGAAGTGTCTAGGCCTGGGTTTGCTCATCTATAAAATGGAGAAAGATAACCTACTTCATGGGGTTGTGATGATTCATGAGCTAATACTTTAATCCCTTAGTGTGTGGTTTGGTCTCAATTAAAGACAGCCATTAACAATAGCAATGACAACAGTCTCCATGGGATGGAGACCCCAGAGTGCAGAGACAGCATCGCTCCCACTCCATCTCCTGCTTCCTCCATCCTCCCTGGCTGCCCTGCTGCTGGCCCCTTTCTCTTTACTTCTGCTTGCTCCCAGGCCATGCTGACCTAGGGGTAAATATGGCTGCACCAGATGACTGGGACCCTCCACCCTCTCCTCTGCCTATGGTACCTGGATGCCTCTCCTCCACTTTTACATGTGCCCTCCGGTGCTGAGCACAGGGCAGGAAGAAGAACCAGGATGGACCCAAGTCATCTGTTTCCTGGAAACTCAAACTTTGAGCAGCCAAGCTTGAAAATGGAAAAAAATGGAGCACGCCTTTAATCCCAGCACTCGGGAGGCAGAAGCAGGTGGATCTCTGTGAGCTGAGGCCAGCCTGGTCTACATAGTGAGTTCTGGGCCAGCTGGGACTTCAGGGAGACCCTGTCTCAAAAAGACCAAAAAAAAAATGAAAAAATTGTCTTATGCCACCCCCATACCTGTCACCTCCCCAGCTTCCTAGGCATCCCTCGCCATCTCAGGCACGCCCTCATCCCTTTCCACCATAAGTGCAGGCCCCTCCTCTGAGGAAGATGCGTCCCTTCTTGGTGAGGAAGGCATCCCACCAAGGCTCATCAAGGCGCCTGATGCAGCACATGTTACCTCCTTGAGGAGCTGGCTCTGAGTCTCCAGGGCACAGAAGCCTTCGTGTGCACATCTGTCTCCCACTTCCTTCCTCTCTCTGAGAGGCCTGAGGTGTATTTCAACTGTCTTCAGATCCTGGCCTCTAGGTCATCATCCTTACCTGCACTTTGAAGTAAGAGGCCTTAACAAGGAAGCCCAGTGGCTCCAAGGTGACATCTCACAGTAAATGCTACCAAACCGTATGTGCTCAGCAAGCAAGGCCTCCATCCCCATGCAAGAAGTCCACTCTGCAGGGTTGTGAAAGAGACCCTCAGTCCCTGAGGGTGCTGCTGAGTGGGTGTGAGGCTTTAGTAGAGCCCACACTGCTGGGATTGCACCTGTACCAGTTCAAGCACCCCCAAGGGCCATAGAAAGGACTCAGCCTGACTCCCATCACCACATCACAGAAGGGTCCCGGACAAATAGAGGAGGCATTTTCCAAACACCCCCTACCAAAGATGACATTTGAACAAGGGGCTACCTTCAAGCTTGCCTCCCAGCCCTCCTCTTTGCAGACCCCACCTCTGTGTCCCCAGAGCCATATCACCACCTCCATCTCCCCACCTCACCCCATGTAGGGCCTGCAGAGTTCCAGATGATTCCGGCAGAAACGTCTGGGCTCAGGAAACAGACGGGCTTTTGACCTCATTATTCCCAATTGGTTATCTCCATCGATCACGTTCTTAGGGTAATTGCTCCATGCCCCACTTCTGGGCAGTGTGCGTTCTCAAGTGGCCCAGTGCGTGTGGGATAAATGGGGTGTGACGCCCAGAATGTGCAGGCCCTCGACTTCACACACAAAATCCTCTGTGGAGAGGTGTTTTGTTTATTGCCATTAAAATGCAGGGGACACAACCAGGGAGTGTGTGGGGGCCATGGGAGAGGCGGGGACAAGGGGAGCTACTGACCCGGCAGAGAGAGGGGGTGGGTAGAAACTGAGATTGGGACCTGGCTCCCTTGGGACTGGTGTTCATAAACCCTTCATCCTGTGCTGAAATGGAAACTGTGCCAGAGTTCCTTCTCTGACCTCCATGTTCAGCTCTTGCAGCCTGGCCCCCTTCTCCTTTCCTCCTTCTCCAATCTGATGCCCTGCTCTGCCCAGCTCAGCCACTATTTTATCTTTTCAAAAATATTTTATTTATTATTTTTATTTTATGTGTATGAGTGTATTGCCTGCATGTGTGTGAGTGCACCCATATGGTGCAATGCCCACAGAGGCCAGAGGAGGGTGTTGAATCCACTAGAACTGGAGTTATGGATAGTCGTTAGGGGCCATGTGGGTGCTGGGACTTGAACCCGGATCCTCTGCAAGAGCAGCTAGTGCTCTTAACTGCTGAGCCGTCTCCCCAACCCTTGGCCACTATTTTTGAAGAAAACCTAGGAATCAGCCCCTCAGCCCTGTGACTCACCCTTGTGGGGCCAGTCTCCCCCTCTGCCTTGTTATTTTCATTCAATTCCTTTCTCTCACCTCCAGATCTCAGCTCCACTCACCCCATACCCAGGGTGCCTCAAGGGCCTCCTCCCCTCCAACTCCTCCAGCACCCACCTGTGAATATCCAGTGAACACCCTGGGGATAGAGCTTCCTGTTTTGGCCTAAGTCCAGCACAGGAAGTTACCACACACTCACACAATGATCCATATGCATCTGAAGGTTGATTAATTAGGGATCATTTACCTCAATGGAATCTATTCCCATTTATTTATATTTATGCTTATTTTTCCTTTGAGATAGGGTCTGACTATGTAGCCCTGGCTAGCCTGGAGCTCTCTGTAGTCCTGGCCTTCACCTAGCCTTCACCTGCTTCCTGAGTGCTGGGATACAGATCTGTTCCAGCACAACTACAGGCCAGATCTTTATGTTCTACCCAGCCCACCCATGGGACTCCTCATGCTGTGAAGGGTCTGCTCGTGGCCCCAAAGCCAGTCTCACAAGAAGCCTCCCTGGTGCGGAGCCTCACACTACTGGTATCAGTTTCCTCTTGCCCAACCCTAGGAACAACTCCTTGAAAGGGCTTTTGAAAATCAAATGCAAACTGAATGCATTTGGATGGGTGGAGACACTTCCTGAATACTATGGAGGGTCCACAAACCCACCTTTCCATCTCTCTGGCCTTGTCACATTCATTCACTTTAGTGTCCAGACATCCTGGTCATCTCTCTCATTAATCACGCCTCTCTATTCTAGAATGGCACCAATGAACTTGGACAAACCCCGTAATATCTATGTCATAACTACCCCCATATGAGGTTCTTTTTTAAAAATTTATTTTATTTTATGTGTATGAGGGTTTTGCCAGCAAAAAGGTGCACCACATGTGTGCAATGCTCCCAGAGGCCAGAGGATAGTGTTAGATCTCTTGGAACTGGAATTATGGATGTTGTTAGCCACCATGTGGGTGCTGGGAAGCAAACCCAGGTCCTTTGGAAAAGGAGCCAGTGCTCTTAACTGCTGAGTCATCTTTCCAGCCTCTAAATCTGGAGGTTTTTACCTGGGATGGGGCAGATAGGGGGGGATTTCACTCCAGGCAACCTTTGGTATTGTCTAAGAACATTTCAATTCCACAAGTGTCCAGGGTACAGTGGGCTGTCCCTGGCATTGAGTGAGCAGAGTCCAGGGATGCCCACAAACATCCTACAGCCCCCCGACAAGACATTATCCAACCCCATATGTCAACCGTACCAAGTTTGAAAGCTGCACCCTGAGACACCTATGCCAAGTACAATTGGTCTGTCTAGTTTGAGCTGTGATTTACTGTCTTCCAAGGCTCTTCTGTGTCCAGAGTCACCACTAACACCACCCAAGAGGAATGAAAACCTGGAGGAGGCGTCTCACCTGGCGAGGAGCCAAAGACTTCATGTCACCCACAGCAATGAAAGCAAAGGGAAGCCAGGAGGTCTGATGTGTTCCGGGAGCCAGTCCGCAGTGAGGCCTCCCTTTGAAATTCCCAGCACTCTGTCAGTCCACAGCACAGGAAGGCCCCGGATGAAAGGCCGATGAAAGACGAGTAAAGGGAGCACTTTTGTTTCTAAGCTTATGGAGAAGGGCGGAGAATTTTTTAACGGAGCCAAACCACACAAGACTCTACTGGGGCATGAAAAACGTGCACATCAACACGACCGAAGAGCGCACCTGCCTCTACTTGTCATGCGCACCACACACAGGGCTCAGTGGGTGAAATGTGAAGGCTTATTTGCTTAGTGGAAACTCAAATAATAGCTCTGCCTGTTGCAGCAGGTAAAACTCATAGTTTAATTGTGCTTGATCTTTTCCAACACAGGATATTTCTGTTTGACAGTGTTTGAACAGATGGTACACACCTATGACAGTAAGATGCTCCAGTGGGTTCCAGCCTGAGCGATCCCTGGGTCCCACTGTTGGCCGCTGTGTGTGTAGAACACGGTGTGCTCCAAGGTCTAGCCTCTGCATTATTTTTATACAACTGACCTTCCACCACTTACCTACATCATTCAGGATTGCTCTACATTATCAGGAATGATGGACTCACTAAGAACAGCTGAAGTCGTAAAGACGGTTCATTACTTATGTCACATCAGTTGTCAGAAGTAGAGAATTCCAGAATTGTATGGCCAAATGACATCTTCAAGGGCCCTTGGTCAGCTAGGTATTCTTTACAAGTTAGATTTTCTTTCTTGAACTTGTCACCTCATGGTCAGGAGATGCCTCTGCAAACTGCAGGCATGTCTTAGGCAGGAAAGACAGGACTGGCCACACCTTGGGTGGGTAAACATCTCCCTTCTCCCAACACTACGAGGAGTTCCTAGAAAGTTCCAGGCCAACAGGGCCTGATGGTCATTCTATGCCTGTCTGTTATTAAAGAAGGACATCTTTCCTAGAGGCCCCAAAACACTCTCCTTATGTTTCATTGGACCTAGAATAGGTCACTCCCTTACAACCAGTCCAGTGGCTGACAAAGGAGCCACGATTCTCTTTCAGGACTTACTGCATGAGGCTAGGGCAGACTCTCCCTCAGGCTTGCCCAACACTTAAGTAAAATCAGAGTTCCGTGAGCCAGAAAGGGAGAAACTCAATGTCCTTGTCAGCTTCAGTGGTCAACTTGATACATTTGAGAAGAGGGACCCTCACCTGAGGAACCGGCCGCATCAGATTGACCTGTGGGCCTGTCTATTCGTGGGTATTCTTAATAGCTGGTTGATGCAGGAGGGCCCAGCCCACCGTCCGTGGGTGGTACCATCCCTGGACAGGGGGCCTGAACTGTGTAGGAGGGGTGACTGAGCAAGTCAGGGAGAGCAAGCTAGTGAGCAGCACGAACTGTTTCTGTAGGATTTCTCCTTTAGGAAAATTGTTCAACTTACACAATCTGCCTCTAAAGAATATGTGAAGCTTGGTAGATAATAAACACCACCATATAGATAGTCACACTTCAAAACTGCAGAATTCAAACCAAACCCAATGCCAAATTAACAAGCGGTCCCCCACTTTTGAATAAAAATAACATAATGATCTAAACTCCCAGTTTACCCTGAATCCAGCAAAGGTGTGGTGTGGTCTCTTGAGTACACCAGCCAAGAGGGAGCTCGCTGATGGTCAGTCATGTCTACTACCAAAGCACAGGGAAGCAATGCATTACTTTTAATCGATGTTTATGCAGCATCACCCCAAAGCTGTAAGGTGCTGAAGGAAAACGTACCCTTTCTCCCTTCAGACACCTTCTTGTTATTCAAATAGGACAATTTTTTTTGGAATTAGCGGCATCTGTGAGCCCAGAGTTCCTGCCGGCCGCATGAAAAAATTCCTACCATAGTCCATCTTCCCAATAATGTTCCTGCTAGCTTCACTTTTTGCTGGATTTTATTTATATTTGACAATTCCCTGGGATTTCCTGACAAGAAACATTAGAACTGGGGTCATGTGCTTTGAGCATTCAAGGCTACATTATTTTTCTTTATCAGTGTTTCCAAGTCTCCTCAGGAGACAGAGGAACAGCTCCACACCCAAAGCAGCAAGCTTTTATTACCATTTCCAGACCTATCATTTATTGTAAGCCGGAGTGTGCCAACTTTCTTGTGTCCTTCATTGTATGACGGGTACTTGGCACTGGGGGGATGATTCAGTGGGTAAAGTGCTTGCTGCACAAGCATGAGGACCTGAGTTCAGATCTCCAGCTCTCACATTAGCAAGAGTCAAGTTGGTGAAAATTCATTGTGTTTTCTCTGCAAAGCTCCATGCACTCACATGCACTGTTTTGTTATTACAAGTGCCATCATTGGTCAGGACAAAATGGTCCCCTTTCCACCCTCACCAGGGAATGTTTTGTCTAGTTTGGGGCCTTGGTTGGCACACAGGCAGGTTATTGCATTCTTCACTCTGCCTGTGACTGATGTGGTCCCCACAGCTCTCCCCTCCTCCACAGATGCTTGTCTCTGTAACACTGTGATGCTGTCATTTGAACGATGCAGAAATAGGTGAATCTTAGTTACTTTTCCCAAAAGTTTGCCATGAGGTGAGTAGAGTGTTGCCTTATTCACCTGGGAGACTGTCACAGAGGGGGCCACCGTCTGGTGGAGGGTGAGCCAAGGCCAAAGTGAAGGCATCATTTTCAAAAGAATGGATTTTAGCAATTTGGATTCAGATTACCCCATGGTGGTATCCTGGAGGCTCCCTTATCAGCATACTGGCTTTGGGCTTTTCTTTCTTTCATTCTCTCTATGTGTGCATGTGTGTGTGCATGTGTGTGTGCATGCATGCCTGTGCATGCATGTGTGTGCGTATATGTGTGTGTGTGTGTACACGTGCATGTAGAGTCCAGCAGACAACAACCCCAGGTGCTGTTCCTCAGGCTCCATCCACCATTATTTTTGAGGCAGGGTCTCTCAGGCCTGGAACTCACTCACCAAGGTGAGGCTGGCTGACTAGGCAGCTCAAGGACTGACTAGCTCTGTTTTCTCAGCCCTGGAATTACAAAAGCATGCTGCTATACACAGATTTTTTAAATATTTATTTTCCTTTTAATTATGTATATGTATCTGTGTGTGGGTATGAGCATGCAAGTGCATGGAGGCCCAAAGAGGAGCTGAATCCCCTGGAGCTTGAGTTATAAGACAGTAGCTGTAAATCTGCCAAGAATTCACGGTTGGGAAGCTCATAGACTTCAGGGTGAACTTACAATTGCTCTGCTAAATGGGCTTAGTATCAAACTGCCCTCTAAATTTGGATCTCTCTACCCACAGATTAGTGCAGCTCACAGACCTCATCAGAGACGTTTCTTAGTGCAGTAGATGGACAGCGATTAACACAGAAACTCACAACTGATCAAAGTGCAGAGGGTAAATGTCAGTGGAGTTCTCAGCCACAAATGGGACATCTATATCACATCTACTATCAAGGCTCAGGGACCATCACAAAAGAAAAGGCAGAGAGATCGTATGAGCCAGAGGTCAGGGAGGACTCGGGTAACACAATGTGTTCTGAACACGACAGGACCCCTGTACTCAGGAACTCATAGCAGCGGTGGCTGCCTGCATGAGACCTGTACAAGATCAAGCCAGCCAATAATCTAGCATGGAGGAGGAGGGGCTCAAGAGCCCCCATCCCTAACTGAGGAGCTATGGACAGCTGATGGCTGCTGGAGGACGGGGAGTCGGTTTTCTTATAGGGTATAGCTCCTGGTAAATTGACCATACTCCAGTGGATGGCCCATACTCAGGAATACATGGGCAGCATAAATTGTACTTGCTAGGTTATTTTAAAAAAGAGAGAAGACATAAGTAGGTGGGGAGTGTAAGGAGCTAGGGGTGGATTTGGGAGAGTTAGGGGGCAGAGGGGAGAAGGGAGAAGTGAGTGCAATCAAAATAAATGAAATTCTAAAAAAAATTTTTATTTATTTTCATTTTATGTGTATTGAGTGTATTGCCTACATGTGTGCAAGTGTAACCGTGTCATGCAATGCCCACGGTGGTCAGAAGAGAGCATCAGATTTCCCTGGGACTGGTGTTATGGATGGTTGTTAGTTGCCATGAGGGTGTTGGGAATCAAACCCAGGTCCTCTGCAAGTGCAGTCAGTGCTCTTAACTGCTAAGCCATCTCTCCAGCCCCCTAAAAATATTTTTGAAGATTTATTTTTAATTATGTGATATGTATGTGTTTGTGGAGGGTTGTAGGTGCTCACAAAGGCCAGAAGAGGGTGTCAGATCCCCTGGAGCTGGAGTTACAGGCAGTCAAGAACCCACCCTATGTGGGTACTGAACTTGGATCCTTTGCAAGAGCAGTACACCCTTGTAACCATGGAGTCATCTCTCTAGCCCCTGGGCCCAGCTTTTTAAACATAGGTTGTAGGGATCAAACTCAGGTCCTCACACCTGCAAGGCCAGCACTGTATGGACTGAGCCATCTCCACAGACCCCAGCTCTAGAGTTTTCTATACTCCAGAAGATCTGAATGGAAACCAAAGAGACGGAACCAGCCATCTGGGAAAACTGAAAGCAAATGACGGGTTGGGTACGGGCATCTTAGCTTTGCTTCTGTTTGTAACCCTGACTGGCCTGAAACTCACTATGGAGACTGGGCTGGAGATCTGCCTGTCTCTGCCTCCCAAGTGCTTGGATTAAAGGTGAACCTCACCATGTCCGACTTAACCTTGCTTTTTAAAAACCTCACACACTCCTCTTTGCAAGTCTCACAGACACAGCATTCTTTGGTTCTCTGTTGAACAAATGTGGCAGCCCAGGGCCTACCCGACAGGCTTCTAGTGATATTTTCCAGATTTAACTTTAAGATACATATTATTTATTATGCCCTACCGTGTTCCAGAAAGAGTTGGAGCAGCTAACTCAAATATACAACCATGAGAAGCCGATTCAACTTCTTATTTAAAGACGTTCTGCTATAAATAGAAAAAACTGAAATCCTTATTATAAAGCGACTTACTCAAGATGATCACCTTACTTTACAACAGACGTTTCTAATAAATGAATACAGTTAAATATCTGTCCAAACTTTTACTTTTGACCTTGAAATTACAGTGAATATGTAGTGTTTTCATTTTTGCCTAATCACAAGGAAATCTGATGTCATTCCATAAATTATGCTGAATTCTTTGACATGGGCAAAGCCAAGCAGTCACGACGATTTGGATAAACTCTCCCATCCCCATCCTTACTGTGGCACCAGAGTCTTCTGCTTCGACTCTTCCTGGGATGCCTGCATCTGGTAATTTAGTTCATATAATTTCTTTCAACATTGAAGCACATCGCTTTCCAATTTTTTCCATCTGTGGGTCACCTGAAATCCCACATTGCTGTGATTTCTGAAAACATTCAAACGTCAATCCCTTATTTGTATTTTTATAAAGAAATTCTTGACTCTGTAAAGCATAAAGGAGTTTGTGCATTTTTGGCTGGGTCGGGCTTTGATGGGACCTGATGACCTGGGTGTGGACCCACAGTCAGTTCAGCTGGCTGGGTCATGGTGCAGTACCCTGGTGAGCCTGCCTCCCTTCCCCAGCTTCTCTCCTTAATGTACAGACCTAGCAACACTCTGCTGTCCAGTTGAGGTGCTACCTGGGCATCCTCTCCCTCTTCCTCTGGTCCCAGGTGTACATGGTGAGACCCTCTCCCTGCCAGCTGGTGAGGTGGCTGATGTTAGTCCCAATTATTACAGTCTAGGTAGGTCACCAACGAGTTTTCTTGAGAAAGGAGAGGAGACCATACTGCACCTACAGGAGTTCAGCGAGAGCCCTGTACCTGAGGAACCCCAGAGCATCCTGGCCCAGCAGCCCCAGGTAGCTTCTGGCAGGAAGGGACACAAAACTCCTTAGTTGCTCAGGGATGCAGGACCCTGAGTATTTGGAGTACCTGTTTGACAGGATGTGCCCAGGCAAGACCTCTTGTTGACTTAGTTCCTGTCATGACAAAGTTGAACAACTCTCTTTGAGGAAGAGTGCCCTTGGACAGAAGGTCCTGATTCTTCTAGTGCTGGGCTGCCTGGTGCTGAGGGCAGAGCCGGGACTAGAAGCCAGTTTCCTCTCTGAGGGGTGATGAGGCCCTAGACTGGAAGGCACTGAAGAGAAGGAGTATGGGGGCACTGGACCTCTCAAGGCCACTCAGGTGAAGTAAGCGGCCTAGAGGCCCCTCCCCCAAGGTGGGCGGCTTTGCTTTTCTTATTTTCTTTCTGATCTCTTGCAGCAGACTGGAGTTTGGTTCCTAGCACCTACATGAGGCAGCTCACAACTGCCTGTGACTCCAGCTCCAGGGGATCTGACACCCTCTTCTGGCCTCTGAGGGCACTGCACACACATAGTGCAAGTGTATACACTTACACACATACACATAAAATAAGAGAATAAGTCTTTTAAAAAGAAAAGAGGGAAAAACTACTGCCTAACCTATCTGGAGGGCAAGAAGCTCTGGATGAAGACCAGAAGTTAGAGCAAAAGTGAGGCAGATGAACAGAATGTACTAAACAGAGGAAAAGAAGGACAGAGAAACACAGTGACCCAGTTCTTATTTTCCTCTGTGAACACTGTGATACTCACAGCACCCTGGGAGCTGCTCATTGCCCCATGCAGGGAACTGTGGTCATCTCTGTCACGAGGAAACTGGGAAGGACTCAGCAGAGGACAGCTCACAGCCATGAAGGGCTGATTACAGCATTCAAACTCCATGCCTCAACAGCTAACATTCGAAAGGCTCCACTGCTTTGCCCTGAAGTTTCAGTAAACTGCTGCTGGCGTCAGTATGCCTGCACCCAGGTGGACATTTTTCTCCTGGAAACAATTACGAGCCAGTTGCTACAGATCAAGAAGGAACTTGCTCTGTATGGATTTCACTCCAGTATCAATGGTGTGAACGAGAGACCAGGGAAGCCATTGCTGCTCAAAGTGATGAAAGTCATTAGTTTGTCAAACAGGGACCTTTTAAAGGCTGGGGTGGAAGCAGGCAATGTTACTGGGTTAGACTTGCCAAGTCATTGCTCTACTGTCTTCATATTCAAAAGAATCTGGCTCTTACCTGTTTTTTCTAAACCAGGTATGCTATCCTCTGTGAGTACCTTAGAGGCCTTATTAATTGAAATATTGCTTCTTCACGTCAGCATGTACTTAGGGAAGTTGCTAAGCAGTGATTAGAATAATAAAGCTGCTCAGTCGGGCAGTGCTCCCGTTTCATTCCTGTTCCTTCCAGCATTTGTTTGCAAACATTGTTTCACAGGAAGTACTTTTGAAATTAAAATCTTTAGCTTCATACCAGACATGAAAAAAGAGAGTCTTACAGGTGGAGTTTATGTATTTTTGGTTCTTTTGTTTTTTGTTGGTGCACACCTTTAATCCCAGCATTTGGGAGGCAGAGGCAGGAGGATCTCTGAGTTCAAGGCCAGCCTGGTCTACATAGTGAGTTCCAGGCCAGCTGGGACTACAAGGAGACCCTGTCTCAAAAAAAAACAGATGTGGGGGGCGGCTTCTTATTTCTTCCAGAATGGACTATCTTTAGTGTATGTTTTTTAAAAAAGTAACTGTTTGTTATTAGATGCACCAAAGCATAAAAACGACCTGTTCAGTCCCTCTCCCGCTGTGCTCTTGAAGTTCCAGGAATGTCCAGCCTATGGCCTAGGGTTACTATGAACAAAGCCCAACACAGAATTATAAGCTTACTCTAAAAATTATGAAATATTTTGTATGATTTTTTTTGTAAATTGATTGTGCAGATCTCAAATGTAAACTTTATAGAACACAATGCCATGTTGCAATCACAAAAGGTTAGATGCTCCTGATAGATAATTCTATACCCTTAGAAAGAAAAGAGCTCTCTTCCAGGCATCGCTGCAGACTGAAGATGTCTTCCATGGTGGTAGTCTCCCAGCAGCTCTCCTGCATCTAGACCCTGGGAGCTCTAACAATGCATAGACCCTCTTTCAGTAATTTCCCTATGGCAGGCACAGAGGTTGTCTCCAACAACATCTTATTACAAGCAAGCCTTCCAGAATGTTCATGCATCTTCTCCGTTCCTGAAGTATTTCCTCATGGTAGGCTTGCAGGGCAGATTTAATGCCAGTTTTATTTTAAGATATGGGACCTTATTATGTTGCTCAGGATGATCTCAAACCCCTGGGCTCAAGAAATCCTTGTGCCTCAGCTCCCCAAGTAGCTGGAATTGTAGATGCATAACCCAAACTGCCTTGCAGAGAAGTTTTATTTATTATTTTTTATTTTTATGTGTATGAGTGTATTGCCTACATGTATGTAAGTGCTCCTATATCAGAAACGCCCACAGAGATCAGAAGAGAGTATCAAATTCCCCTGGAACTGGAGTTACAGAGGACTGTTAGCTACCATATAGGTGCTGAGAATCAAACCCAGGTCCTCTGCAACAGCAGCCAGTGCTCTTAACCGCTGAGCCATCTCTCTAGCCCCCTTGAAGAGAAGTATCCTTGAAGCATCCCCCCTCCCTGCTCCTCTGTCTTCATCTTGGAAAGTTCCAGAACCTCACGGTATAATGGAACCCCAAGGCATATTGAAATACCTACTGGGCCCCTGTCTATAGATGAGCTCCTTCCCAGAGGTCCTCTCAGGCCTCCAGAACACTAGAGTCTGGGCTCAAGCAGTCATGAGCTTTAGAGATACCCCAAACTTTTAGAATCCTGGAATAAGTAGGCTTGGGTTGTTAGAACTCTACCTGTGGTGAGAAAAGGTCCTTTCCCATGGGGATTTTGAAGAGAAAAGTCAAGGAAACTCTCATGGGCAGGAGGCTGACAAGGATGGTAAGAAAGGAAAAGACCACTCGGGGTGGAATCAGAGGCATTTTGGAATGTCAAAATATCAGAACAAGAGGGCTCTGGGTTGGTGTGTCAGTCAGTATGATTATAGTAACAAACAGCCCCACACTCTCAGTGGCTACAAGAACAAACACATTTTTCTCACTGTGTTATAGTGTCTCCTGTTGTGCTGGCGCTTCCCACATCATCCTAACTGGATCCAGACTCACGAAGGAAAACATCTGGCAAACAGCAGGAGAGGGAGGTGCTCCCATGATGCTTCTCGGATAAAGCTTGGCATGCCCATGGCTCACGTTGGTTGAAGCCGCCTCACGGCTGAGCACATCACTGGACCAGAAATGTAACACCCTTTAACATGGAATTGAGGGCATGAATAATCATGATACCAATCCTAGCTGCAGGTGGCACATCCCTAATTCATGATATGCCTGGGGAAACCAGGGCACAGAGTGGGGAAGTGGGTGACTGGACACCTGCAAACCACCACAGTGCAGAACCAGCACGTGCACTGAATCCCCTAGCATCAATCCTGGTTCTTACTCATGCCCCTGAGTTTCCCAAGGTATCTTCTTTTAAAAATAAGTTTTTATGTATTATGAATGTTTTGCCTGCATGGATATAAGTGCATCCATGTGTGCAATGCCCACAGAGGCCAAAAGAGGGTGTCAGATCCCCTGGAACTGGAGTTACAGACAGTTGTTAGCTGCCATGTGGGTCTTGGGGACCAAACCCAGGTCTTCTGCAAGAGTAGCCAGTGCTCTTAACTGCTGAGCCATCACTCTAGCCCCATCCCTAAGTTGTTAATAGATGAGTGAGCAAGGAGGTTTTAATATAAGACATCTCAGAGCCTTTACTATGCCACTGAAGTTTATGGCTTTCCAAGTCAGGAAGAAGACTCAAATTTTTCTCAATTTTTTTGACTCTAAGCCCCATAGACCCTGCTAGAGGTGGCTTCTGGTACCCTCAGGAACACAGTTTGGGAACTAGAGCAGTGTCACACCTACTAATCGAATGGACTCTAATTTGTTCCCAGGAACGTGAAACTTGAGTTTTATGTTGCTATAATAAATGTTTTAAAATAACATGGCCTTACTATAAATTCTTCACGGCTCAGAACTAGACACAGCTTTTCCTCTTAGGACGTTCACATGACTGTAAGGCCATCATTAATTTTGATTATTTTCTCCACTTTCATTTCTTTTCAATTTTAGCCAAAAATGTAATAAATGTCATGAAACAGATCTTCATAAAGCCATTGCTAGATGAATCATGGGGTGTCTGGAAAATGTTTTTGCCTCTCTAGTACAACCATCTTTTTTTGTCTTTAATAAAAAGAATTGCAGATCATTCCTCAACAATAAAAATGTCTTAACAAACAAAAGCCTGGGTTTTGGTGTGTCAGGCCACACAGTGTTTCCCTCACAATGTATCCTAAGGAGCAAAGCAGGCTCTAGTTAGCTGTGACTCTGTTCTAGAAAAGGCTGCAGAAATTAGATCATCTCCAATCATGGGGGTGTTTTCCACAATGATTCCTTTGATCTATAACATCTGTGAAATAAAAATAAACTTCATGATTTTAGATTTCCACCAACCCTTCAAAAAGTAAGATCCTAAAAAAAAAAAGAAAAGAAAAGAAAAGACTGAACTACACTCCAATCTCCCTCTAACAGACTCTCTGACCAGCTAAAATGGACTTAAACCCTGGGAAGGCCACTTCTTTCCCGTCTCTCAGGCAGGTGGTGACTGCAGAGCTCAGTTCCAAGTTGAGAGAGGCCTGAAGGCCCCACTCACAGAGTCTCTGTCCTACCACTGCAGGTCACAGAGCGGGACCCCAGGGCTGACTCTATCCTGGTGGAAGGGGCACAGATCGGGTTGTTACAAAGTCACTTTTTTCTTTTTTCTTTTTTTTTTTTTTTTTTTTGTCTTTTTGAGACAGGGTCTTCCTGTAGTCACAGCTGGCCTGGATTTGCTATAGAGACCAGGCTGGTCTTGAACTCACAGAGATTCACCTGCTCCTGCCTCCCAAGCGCTGGAGTTAAAGGCACGCGCTACCGCACCTGGCTCACAAAGTCATTTTTTATCTGCAACCAAACCAGACTTCTGGGTTGGGATGCAGCTTTGAGGTAGAGTGTCTGCCTAGAATGAGCAGGGTACTGGATTCCACTCCCAGCAAAGAGAGGGGAAAAGAGGAGTGAGAGGAAAGGACAGGAGGGGAGGGGAGGGGAAGGGAGGAGGAGTGGAGGAGAGAGGAAAAAAGGAAAGAGAGGGAAGGAGGGTTGGGGCTGTAGCTCAGGTGATAGAGTGCTTGCCTAGCATGTATAAATCCCTCGGTTCGATCCCCAGCACAGCATAAACTGGTTGTGGAGGCCTAGAACCTCAGCAGCCAGGAGATAGGCAGGATAATCAGAAGTTCAAGGTTATCTTTGGTTACATAGTGGGTTGAAGGCTGGCCTGGGCTCCATGAGACTGTTTCAAAAAGGAGGGGAGGGGAGGGGAAGAGGGGAGGGAGCAGGAGTTACCTCTAGTCACCACCTTTTAAGCAGGGGGAAATGGAGTTGAATTCTTCTGTTCGGGTCTTCTATCATTCTCCCAAGTCTCTGGAAGGTCAAACATCCTACAAGCCCCAGTGTCTCCTGGTGTGAAGGTTCCTGGCCCCTTCAGTGGTCCGTGGGTCCATGATGCTGAGCATAGATATGCTGCACAAAAGCCACCTCTACTTCAGGAACTAGGAGCCTATAAGGGACAGGTGACCTCAAAACCTCAATGGGACTGAAAGGCCTTGTCTTCGTTGCCTTGATGTGTTGCCATGGTGTCCCCAAACTACCATGGACCATGGACCAACATGCTGGACCAGGCTTTGTGTCTCAGGGCCCTTTTCTTGGTCCTAAATCACCTGATATGTCTCAATACGTGGACATGTTCTAAATTACATATGTATAGATTTTATATGTATAAAAACTGTAGCATATTCAGAAATAGATGTTTGTCCTTGACAAGTTGGAGCTATTTGTTCCTGCAGTAATGCTGACTAATATGCTAGCTAAGATATCTTCCAGAAATACATGTGTGTGGATTCATAACAGGCACACATGCATGCACTTACATACATCATTTAGACCACATGTACGAATTTGTATGTGATTTCTGTTATTGTCCCAGAATGAAGTTGTCATTTTTCCTAGTAACCTACATTAAATCCAGGATGATTAGATTTAAAATAGATTTCAATATTATAAATCTTTTTGACTAGTCCAGAGGAAAGTCTAGCCAGGTTCCTACTTTGTCAGATCACAAATATCTTAGATGCTATAGGGATCCCTTTGCAAGGCTGTACTTTCTTCCCCGGCCTGTACCATCCAATCCCGCTTCTGTGGCAAGTTCAGAGAAAGGAGGAAGACTGGATGGAGAAGATGGTTCGGCCAGCCCTCCATCCCTGGGGCTACCAGGGAAGCCACTAGGGTCTCCTTGTTCTGGGAGCCACAGGGCCAGGCATTCCCACACCCCACGCCCCACAGCCCAGTGAGCTGGGGGCTTAATTGCTTTGGTCTATCCGGCGCTGAACAGTGAACCATTGTTTTACACAGAAGAAAATAACATTTTAATGAGGACCCTCCCCCTGCTGTGGTGCCCTGAGTTTCATCCCACAGGATATGCTGCAGGGTATAAGGTACCATCATGCCAGGTGAGAGCCACGCACCCCAGCCACAGCTCTCCTGGCTGCCACCACTGTATGTGGACTTGACACTGGCCCCAAACTCCAGGATGTGTGGCCACTTGCCTGTTGTGAGATTGAGAGGAAGCTGACCACAACCCAGTGGACATTCCGTGGACTCAGTGGACGTGGCAGTGGACTCAGTGACAATTCGCGGTATTGTCACCGTTGTGCCATCTGCTTTGTTGGGGAAGCAGTCACCTCCCAAAGCAACCCCAGGCCTCCTCTGCACTCCCAAGTCTGCACAACCATTGTTTTTGCAATGGCAAGGGACTGAAAAGAGCAAGCTGTGTGTGCTCGGTGCGTGCTTTTCTAACCAGGCGGTAGGAAAACATTTGCTGCCTGAGGTGTTTCTGTAAGTCAGTGAAGCACGCTGTCTGACATGTGGGTTGCATTACCCTCCACCTTGAATCTGGCTTTCCACATACTCTAGCTGGGTGTCTGCAGCAGGGCAAATTTCATAGAAAAGACAACTTACACTGGTGCAGAGTGCATCGACATCCTATGTGCTTAAGAACAGGCTAGGCACTGTGTTACTGGATACTGTGTATCCCTGAATGAGGGTTGTCCCAAAGGACAGCAATCATCCTGCCAGCACCCACTTGGACCAGCCTGTATTGGGGTGTGTGTGTGTGTGTGTGTGTGTGTGTGTGTGTGTATGCACACATGCGCACACACACATATTCCTGAAGAATGCTTTGTGCAGCCGAGGACTTTCCTGGCATCTGCTAGCCCATGTCCTGCCTTGGTTTCTGGTCCTACATGATTTATGCAGCATCTTCCCTGATGCTCACTGGTGAGGATGGCTGGTACCCAGGCCCTATTGGTTGAGTGTATAAAAGCTGTTTCAACATATTTGCACCCTTTGACTTCACTAGGTCATCCCAGCAGCCAGATGAAGAGGACTGGGATTGTTTCTGCCCTGGGGCTGAAATCCTTATAAAGCTCAGGGCTAGGGTTGTCACTCAAAGAGCCCAAGACAGGCTATCAGGGAAAGCTGTTGGCTCAGGCTGCAATGCTAGGTGGAATGCCTTTGAGATAACCCCTGAAGCTTACTGGAAGATAACCCTGTCTTTCTAATAATGAACATTAGCTACCCACTGACTTCTGGGAAGTTTAGAGCCAAATATATTGCCATGTCTCAGTGACCGTCAGGCAGGATCCTTGTCCAATCTTGATCTTTTTGACTAACACTGACATATATGCCTGTTCATTTGCAGTAACCTCCAAATTGTTTTGGAGTGAGAAAACATATAAATGACTCATTCCAGATAATACTCCATAAATACGTTTTGTTCTGTACACCTGCATAGACCCCAGCATCTTCAGATCTGGAGATAACCCCTGCCCCAAGATACCAGTGAGTGATCCCTTCAAATGACCAAGTCTCTAAGACATTTGCAAATCCTAAAATTTCTGGTCAGGTGGAGCTCTGCCAGATTAAAAAATCTGGGACTCAGATTCTGTGGCTGGTGGGCAGGTGCCAAGTCTCTGGAAGATGGTGATGTCCCCACACAGAACTGAGAGATGGTGGCAGAGGCTGCAGCATTTTCTGTAAGAAGACAGTGACCTCACCCTTTTCTTCCCCCAGAATATTCATTTTTTTTAAAGTTCTTAGTTATAAACATTGCTAGTGTGTGCTGGACAGTGGTCAACTTGAAACACCTGGGAAGAGGAAGCCTCAACTGGGGAATTTCCTTTATTGGATTGACCTGTGGCCATGCTTGTGAGGCATTTTCTTGATTGTTGAGTGATGTGGGAGGGTCCAGCCCACTGTGGGTGGTACCACCCCTGGGCAGGTGGGCCTATGTTATATAAGAAAGCAGGTTGTTCAGGGGCCAGGGAGCCGGTAAGCAGTGTTCCTCCATTATCCGTGTCTCAGCTCCTGCCTCCAGGTTCCTGTCTCCAGGTTCCTGCCCTGAGTTCCCTCAAGGATGAACTGTGATTGGGACAGGTAAGCCAAACAAACCCTTTGTTGCATAAGTCCTTCAAAAGACAATTAAATGTATTTTTCCCACATTCCTTTTTTAATTGAATTTTTGAGATTTTCATACAATATAGCTTGATGGTATTTAGATCTCCTTCCCACACTCCCTCCTGCCCAATTTAATGTACTTACACACACACACACACACACACACACACACACAGCCGCCTATAGAGTCTGATCTGTGTCCCCCACGTGTCCTTCAGTGTGAGTCCATCAAGAGTCCCTGTAAGACACTGTGTCTCTCCCTCTTAGCAGCTGTTAGTTGCCAAAAGTCCCTTAAGTTGGGTTGGGATTTCTTACCCACTTTCTCATGCCTAAACTGAGATTTTGTCTGGTTTGAGTAACTGACGAGCTGTCAGGAAAACATTGTTTCCTTAGGGTCATTTACCACCTCTGGGTCTTACTCTTTCTACCTCTTCTTCCGCAGTGATCCCTAAGCCTTGGAAGACAAAGGTTTGAGATAGGTGTCCTATCCAGGGATAAGCACTCTGAGCCCCTTGCTCTCTGCACATTGGCTAATTGTGGGTCTCTGTGTTAATCACCATCTGATGCGTAAGGAAACTTCTCTGGTGAGAGTTAAGAGATGCGTTCATCCTAACTGCAGAGGTTGCATTGACGATGTGTCAGTGTTAAGCGTCTTAAAAACACTTATTCTGTATGTTTGACCAGTTCTGGAACTCTATAATAGTCTCCATCTGTTGCAAAAAGAAGTTTCTTTGATGAGGAGTGAAAGCCACACTTGTCTGTAAATATGAGGATGTATATTTAGAATAAAGTAAGAAACTATATTGTCTAGGGGTGTGGCAAAAGCAAGTTTTTTTCTCTAGGTTTCCCCCATTCTTCATGACCTCAGCCTATCCATGACCACTCACAGGAGCTAGACAGAGGCTAAAGTCCATCCCACCCAAGATGTCCCAGTGAAAGACAGGCAGGACCACTGTGAGGCTGAGTGACCTTTGGTATGCTGTTATGCTATTCCAGTTTCTGACCTCTGCTCCGACCACAGGCCACTGCTTCTCCTCTTGGCCTCTTGTCCATAACCTTTGAAAGTGGAGCTGAGACCTGGATAGTTCCAATGCTTCCTCTTCTGGTCTTTACATCTTCTGGAACAGCCCTCCCTGAGGTTGCCTGCACGCTCCCTTCCAAGTGGAATATCTAAAGTATCCACCAGGGGGCGCATGATTCATTCCCACTGGGCTGGACAGACCTGAGGACAGGTGAGGGGCCCCGGGGTTTTCTCATCCAGTCTTAGAAGGATTCCAGATGTCCAAGAACTCGAGACCCTCTCCTGGTCAGGGTAGAATTGTACCATCCCCACTGCCAACGTGTTCTGTATTTCTATCCAGCCGCGGCCAGCTAGCTGCCTGGGAAACCTCTGTAGAATGCTCCCTTGTAGCTCCAACTGAACAGGAATCTGGGAGATTATTGAGGTGGGGGTGTCTCTGACCTTTGCCCTCTATCACTGGATGTTGGGAACAAGGACAACTGACTGAGTGGGTGGTTGGGGGCTCTGGAGACAGAAAAGAATGGAGGAATATACCCATGCTGTCCTCCCAGGATGCCCTCAGGACATCAAAGCTGCAGTCAACCACAGATGGTGTTGCTGTTCACCTCCAGAATGCCAACTGCAAACGGGGTCTCCAGTGCAGTTGCACATGGTCAGAGCGAGAAGCGAGCTCGGCCACTCACAGGCTGGTTTGCTCTGTGAGCCGGAGAAGTTTCTGTCCTTGAGGGTCTTTGAGGAGCCATGTCAAGGCTTCTGAAGGAGAACTTCCTGCCTGTGCCTTGTCCTTGCTGTGTGTCCCTCAGGAGGAAACCCTGAGGTTGGAGACCCAGCACCTGGGAAGGTGACTGCACTTGGAAAGAGGGCCCTGGCGGATGGGATTAGGATGAGGCCATCCTAGTAGGACTGGTGGCATTATAAGAAGGAAGAGCCAGAGACACAGAGGGCAGGGCTGTGTGACAAGAGGGGCAGGTACAGGCAGAAGACGGAGCCTGTGATAGGACCAGAAGCTGACAGGTAAGGCAGGATCCTCCCCTTGGATTCCAGGGACATCTTGCCTTTGATGTCCTATATCTAGAACTGGGAGGTCAGACCCAGGTTAGAATGCTTTGTTATGGTCGCTCCCCCAAACAAATATAAGAGTGAAGTGGTTAGAACAGAAGTGTTTGCATTCAGCAAGATGAGCTGCTGCGTGTCACACTATTAGGGAAAGTTCAGAAAACTTTATTTTCTTTTTTCAATCGGTGTTACTTTGCTCTTGCTAAAACTGGACATAAGGCAGTGCTTGGAGAGCTGCCTCAGAGGGTAAAGTGTTTGCTTGTAAGCATGTTGACCCTTGTTGGCTCCCCAACACCCATGTAAAATGCTGGGTGTGGTGGGGGAGGTAGAGACAGGTGGATTCCTGGGGCTCACTGGCCAGCCGGCCTAGCTTAGCCCAGGTTCCACTGCGAGACGCTGTCTCCAAATAAACACAGGGACTAGGGACTGAGGAACCACATCTGCAACTGACCTCTGGCTTCCACATGCACAGGCATACATGTGCCTGCACACACATGCACATCCCCTACCACACAGAACTGAACATGAAGTAGCCTTGTAAATGAGCTGCAAATTTGCTCTGTGTATTTATTTATTTTTCCATCATTGACTTCCAGTGTTTCTAATGTACTCCCTGCCCCACCCACCTCCTTCCTTTGCACTTTTGAAGGCTGAAACAAATTTCTTAGCTGCCTGTCTTACTTAGTGTAAGACCATTGTATTTATTTCTCTCCTTTCATGCTCAAAAAAATAAAAATGTCTATCTATACTGGGTGTGGTGCTGAATGCCTTTAATGCCAGCCCTTGGGAGGCAGAAGCAGGTGGATTTCTGTGACATCAAGCCCAGCCTTGTCCACATAGTGACTTCCAGGACGGCTGAGTGTATTAAAAATTTTGAAATGTAAGGGCAGGAGAGATGGCTCAGTGGTTAAGAGCACTGGCCACTCTTGCAGAGGACCTGGGTTTGATTCCCAGCACTCACATGGCGGCTAACAACAGTCTGTAACTCTAGTTCCAGGGGATCTGACACCCTCTTCTGACCTCTGCAGGCATTGCACGATACAAGTGCACCTACCTACATGCAAGCAATACACTTGTACACATAAAATAATAAAAATAATAAATTTTTAAACGTCCATCTACAGTCATGTGGGTAGGGCAAGACAGGTCCATCTGGAGCCTTATATTGTGACCTTACTTGGAACCTGAGTCTTTGCAGAGATAACTAAGGTATAGATCTTGGAAGGACATCATCCTGATTTGGGGTAGGTCCTCATCTCCATGACTAGAGTGCTTGTGGGAGTCAGAAAGGGGAAAGACACATGGAGAGGCACAGGGAAGAGGCATGGGATGGCAGGCAGGGACTTGTGTGGTGCAGCCACAAGCCAAGAGATACCTGAAGCTTCCAGACGCTGGAAGAGGCAGGAGGGCTCCTCCCTCAGCGACTTCAGAGGGAGCTGGGCTCTGCTGACACCTTAATTTCATGCTGCTGGTCCTTTCGCACATCTGCTCCTAGCCTCCTGATGCTGCCACCTCCTCCACCCAGTGCTTCCCTAACCAAGTTTTCCAGCCATTCACCAAGCCTAAATCCCACCTCCCTGGGGAGCATGCTCTCACTTTGTCTGCACTTCCTAAGAGCAGGATCTTACACTTCCCATGGGGTACCTGTCTCCCTGTTTCTGAAGCCACCCAGTGTCACCCTCAGTACAGCCTACCCATGGGCACTCACCTGGACCACAGTTACCATCCCACTAAGAGCATGGAATCAGACTCCAGCTCCTGGGGCAGATTTTAACCTCCTTCAGTTGTGTCTCATGCAAGAGAAGGAGGTAAGTGACCTCTAAGTGGGATGATGAACAGGTGCCCTTGGATCACCCCTCCAGTGACCACTGCTATATTTATGTAGGACATCAAGGCTCAATAGTCACCACTGTTTGTGCTGTGAAGTATGTCCTCCTCTGAATTCATGGACTGAAGTCCTAAGCTAGGACTGAATATAGAAATAAGGCTGTTGGAGATGCAATTAGGTCCATGAGTTCAGACAGAGCAGGGTGAGCCTTGATCCAAAACGGCCGTGACCTTACAGAAGGGGAAATCTGGACACAGACACACAGAAGGAGTACCCTGAGAAAACACAGCTGGAAAGTGGCATCTGCAGGCCAAGGGGAAATCAGCCCTTCTCTCAGGCGTGCGGAGAAGCTGGTGGGAAGGAAGACATGGGCAGCAGGGCCTTCTGGGAGGAATTTTAGAGGCATCTTGGTGATGGCGGGCCCTGGGGGGTTTGGGGATGGCAGCAGCGTGGGTTCTAGGTGATGGGAGTGTGTGTATCCCACCAGGAGAATGTGATCCTGTTGACCTAAGGCATGTCCACTTCTGCCTCAGACCTTCGCTGTGCTCACAGGACCCACCTCATCCCACATTCACCAGGACTCTCCCCTGCTTGCCCAGGGGGACCAGGTGAAAAGGAGCATTGTCTAGAGAAGTAAACACCTACTGGTCACCTCCCAGGAAAGAAGAGTGGGACAAGTCACTAAACTCAGCTTTACCCTCCCCTCTACCCAGTCATGGTATGCCCAAGCCCCTCTGTTGTTGTGAAAATCATCATGTGACCCACATAGAGTTCCTACCATTGGATATAAACAGGGGGCCACCTCCTTCAGAGGCAGCACTGCCTCCTAAGGCTGAGATCTCTGGGTCTGTCCTGGTGTCAGCAGAGACAGGGAGACACAGCCTAGCACTGCCTCCAGTAGCCCAAGGAATTCCTCCTTCGAGACCTCTACTCGGGTAAAGCCAGATCCTTGACTGCACCACAGAAAAGAATTTCAGGATGAGTCAGAGTGAAGCAAAGTTAGTGAGTTTATTAAGTAGAGATAAAGGACAGTGTGCTTTAGACTTAAACACTGGTGTTTAGAGAGAGGCGTAGAAAATGTTTTCAAGGAGCTGGAGAGATTAGCGCACTGACTGCTCTTGTAGAGAACTCAGGTTCAATTCCCAGCACCCACATGGCAGCTAAAAACTGTAACTCCACTTCCAGGGGTCCAATGCCTTCTTCTGACCTCCATGGGCATTGCACAGCACGGGTACACTTATATACATGCAGGCAATACACTCGTATACATAAAATAAAAATAATAAATAAAATATTAAGAAAATGTTTTCCTGTCACAGTAGACTGTAATCCCCTAAAATCATAAACCAAAATAAATCCTTCCTTCTTAAGCTGCTTTTGTTAGGTATTTTGTGATAGTAATAAGAAATGTAACTAGGGGCTGGAGAGATGGCTCAGCAGTTAAGAACACTGGCTGTTCTTGCAGAAGACCCAGGTTTGAATCCTAGTACCTGCATAGCAGCTAACAACTGTAACTCCAGTTCCAGGCAATCCGACAGCATCTTCTGTCCTCCATGGGCATTGCATGACATGGGTGCACTTACCTACATGCAGGCAATACACACATAAAATAAAATAAAATAAAATAAAATAAATAATAAAATATTTAAAAAAATATATAACTAGTACATGACTCAAAATATGCAAATCTGTAGCTGCCATGTACCTCATGAACAGAATGAAGGACAAACTCCCATGACCATCTCAATAGAAAGCCAAGAAAGCCAAGCATGGTTATTCACACCTGTAATCTCAACAGGGAAGGTGGAGGCAAGAGAGGACCAAGAGCTCAGGGCCAGTCCACCAAGATGTAGCCACTGGTGTAATAGTGGCATGACTGTCACAGGGGTAACCAACTGCTTTCTGATTGGATTTGCTGCCTGCTCCACAGAGGGAATTCATACCTGTGGTACTGCACCCTGGTCAAAGCTATAACTCTTGTTTTGCTAGATGGACATGTTGTGCCTGCCAAACTGCCTTCTAGATATTTCTATTTATGCCCACAGATGAGAAAGCTCTGAGCTTTTGTTAGAGATACTTCCTTTTGCAGAGGGCAGTGGTTACTGCAGAGACTAAATAACTGATCACTAGTGAGAATCAGTGACTGGCTATTTAGCATTCAGCCCTAAATGAGACCTCTGTATCACCCTATCCAAGACTCAGGGAGCATCGTGCAAAAAGGGTGGGGTCAGAAAGAATGCAAGAGCTGGAGGAAGAGGAGGAATGCTGTGGACTTGACATGACACCACACTCATGAACTCACAGCACCTGTGATCCCCTGCGAAAGACGGGAACGAGACTGGGCCTGTCAACATTCCTTCATGGATGGGAGAGGGGCTTACAAGGCCCTGCCCTTCCCTCAGTTGCTGTTGACAGTTAATGGTTGCTGGGAGGGGGTGGCAGGAGAGATTCTCTTCAGTGGTATGGCTACTGGTAAGTTACCTATACCACCTTAAATTCAATGACACGTGCACACACACACACATACACACACACACACACACACAGAGAAGTGGGACTAACTGGGACAAGGAAGGAGTTCCACAGGAATGGGAGGGGGACAAGAGAGGATAGTGAGGGGGAATATATAAAATACATCATATGCATGTATAAAGTTGTCAAAAAATTAAAATTAAGAGGCTGGAGAGATGGCTTAGCGGTTAAGAGCACTGGCTGCTCATGTAGAGGACTGGGGTTCAATTCCCAGCACCTACATGGTGGCTAACAACCATCTGTAACTCCAGTTCCACGGGATCTGAAGTCTTCTTCTGACCTCCGTGGGCATTGCACAACACAGGTGCACTTACATACATGCAGGCAATATACTCATATATATTAAATTAAAATTAAAAAATAAGAATTCAGTGCTATCCTGGAAGTTAAACAAGACTGTCAGAAAGAAAGAGAGAGAGAGAGAGAGAGAGAGAGAGAGAGGGAGGGAGGGAGGGAGGGAGGGAGGGAAGGAAGGAAGGAAGGAAGGAAGGAAGGAAGGAAGGAAGGAAGGAAGGAAGGAAGGAAGATGTCTGATGAAATTCAGTATCTTCTCATGATAAAACCTCTCAGCAAGTTAGGAACAGAACAGATGTGCTGCAAAGAATGAAGATACATGACAAGCTGGCCACTGACAGCAAACTGCCCACCAATCCCACTGGTTGCTTCTATCTAAGGGACTCGGGGTGTCTAACAAAACTCTAGTCCTGATCCCCAAGTTCTCAGCCCCAACTACGCATAGTTTTCCTTTTTCTTTTTTAACTGATTTAATGTACTTAGTTTTTTCAATATTTGTTCAATGGACACATATCAGTGGCACATATATATGGGGTACAGTGTGACACTCCAGTGCACACAATGTATAATGACCAGATGAGTGCGGCTGACATACTTTTCTGATAGTTTTCTTTCTTTCTTTCTTTCTTTCTTTCTTTCTTTCTTTTTCTCCCTCTCTCTCTCTCTTTATTTTGTATTGGGAGAATTTAAAACCCTCTCTGTGAGCTATTTGGAAATATGAGGCTAATCGTGGTCGGCCATAAATATCTTACCGCCACATGCCATTTCTACCAATGGTTTCAAAGGATTCTCAAGGCTGGTTAGGCTGAAACACACCAAAGAAAACCTTCACCCAGGGACCCAGGGCGCCCAGAATCTAAGCCTTTATTCTGGGCCCCTGTAACAGGCCTACAGAACCAGCATGTCTGCAGACTGCCTGCAGGACCTCCTGGGAGCCACGTACAGCTGTGGGCATCTAATAAACAGAGGGACGTGGGTGTGCATAGCACATAGAAATGTTGACGACAACAGATATTTACCAAAATAAGAGCTGGATTGGCATTTTCAGATGGCACAGCGCCAGTATCTAACAACAGGGGCACCAGGTCCTTGATTGCAGAGGACTCGTTTGAATAATGTTTTTCAACAATGTAGAAAAGTAGACATACAGGCTAGCTTGCAGGGAAGTCTATCAACAAAAGGAGGGGAAAATAACTCCAGGGGAGGGAAAAAGAAAAGGAACAACACTGAAAGGAAAATAAATGTACAAACATACCTCTTAAGTCCCACAGATCTGTAGGGATTTGTAACTCAGGAAAACCCTGAAATGAAACACAAATCGAGAAGTGACTGAGAGCCATAACCTACATTCCTAAATAAGTTGTCTTTTCCGGTAATGAAAACAGAGTCGGACTGTAAATACACAGCATCCCTCTCCATCGCCACAACTTCTTTCCTTGCTTTCTTAAAATATTACAAAGCAAACAAATCCCACATTCTAATCCATTATAACACAGTTCCATATCTAATCAACTTGAAACCCAGCCATATGGGCAGTGCAAACTTTTTTTTTTTTTAAAGTCATTGTGAGATAAGCAAAACAGGAAGTTGGAGGTGGGCGATGAGGAAAGTGATACCCGACAGAAATCTGAGCAGTGAAGTCACTAAAACCTTTCTGCGCCATAAACAGAGCTTCTCGGTGGATTGGGGTTGGCTTTCCCTCCCCCACCCATCATCAAGTGGCTGCAGAAGTCATTGAAAAATCGCCATCTCCCTCTTCTTGTTCCCCTGGTCTGCACGGTGTGCCGGGCTGCAGGATACCCCAGGCTGCAGGATCCCAGGCACCAGACGCGGCCACCTGCTCCCTCGAACCCTGTGTGGTCCAGCCTGCTGCTGACCAGTGCGGGAGCACAGATGCGCACACTTGCTGTCCTAGAGCTGTGCATACGGAAACCCATCTGTCGGAGCAGTCTCTCAGCCCTGGCACTATTCACAGTTTGAGGGGATGGTCTTTTGCTGGGTTCGGGACGTACAGCCTATGCATGACACAGTGCTCAGCGCTGCCCTGAAACCTATTCACAGGTGCCCTGTAGCACGTTTCCCAGCCATGATAGTTACTGATATCTTTGGACACTGCTGGATATCCTTGGGTCAGGAGAGGAAAAGTTCAACCCCAGTTGAGACGGTGTGTGTCTATGTGTAGCAGTTTGCATGTGGGGTGTATGTGTGCCTGTGTGTGTTTGTGTAGGCCAGAAGTTGACATCATGTGTGTTCCTCAGTCACTTTCCACCTTCTGTATTGAGGCAGGGTCTCTCGCTTGAACCCAGAGTTCACCCATTTTGTTAATCTAGGTAGTCAGCTGGTTCCAGGGATCCCTAGTCTTCACCTCCCACAACCTCTTCAAAGAGCACCACCAACTGGGGACCAAGTGTTCAAACACATGAGCCTATGGGGGACATTTCTCATTCAAACCACCACAGAAAGTGAGACCTGGACCTGCCCAGAAACCTAGGTCCCAGGCCTGACTCACGAGTGGGGAAGGAGGAAAGGAAAGTCAGTTTGGAAGTCAGCCTTGTCCCCCATCTTTCTCTAGCAGACACATCCTGGGCACTTTACAGATTTCAGTCACCCCATTAGTGTGTGGTGTGTGTGCATGTATGTGTGTGTACATGTGAGTACATGTTCATGTATGTATGTGGACATGCAGGTGTTGATATATTTACATATGGATATGCATGCTGTGTGCATGAGTGTGCACATACATGTTAGTGTGTTCATATGTGCCTGTGGACATCCATGTGTGTTCATATATACATATAGATATGCATGTTATGTATGCATTAATTTGTATGTACATGTGAGTACATGTTCATGTGTGTATGTGGACATGAAGGTGTTGCTATATTTACATATGGATATTCATGCTGTGTATGTGCATGAATGTGCACATACATGTGAGTACATGTTCATGTGTGTGGACATGTATGTGTGTTCATATATACATATGGATGTGCATGCTGTGTGTGCATGTATGTGTATGTACACGTGAGTGCATGTTCATGTGTATATGTGGACATGCAGGTGTTAATATATTTACATATGGATATGCATGCTGTGTGTGAATGTGCATAGACATGTGTGAGTACATGTTCATGTGTGTATGTGGATATGCATGCTGTGTGTGTACATGCACATGGAGGCCAGAGGTAAACCTTGGGTGGCATTCTTCGGGAACCTTCTACCTTTTATTAGAGACAGGGTCTCTCTGGCCTGAAACTCACTGAGTAGGCTAGCTGGCTGTCCAGAGAGCCCAGGGATCTGCCTATACCTTCTCACCAATGAGATTATAAGTACATGCCACCATGCCTGTTTTTTTAATGTGGGTTCTGGAGTCCAAACTCAGGTACTTGTGCTTATAAGTCAAACACTCTACCAACTGAGTCACATCCTCAGACCTTCTGAGCCAGCAGAGCCGTCAGATCACAGGAAGAGCTATATTCATTGACACAATTGAGTGGACAGCGGCTTGGCTGTGTCCCCAAGGAGACAGGATCCCAGCTGGATGTGTCTGTATTCCCAGTGCTCCTGTGGCAAGATGGGAGGCAGAGATAAGAGAATTGGCTGGGAAACTTCTAGAACAGCTAGCTTGAAGTATGCAGCACAGCAGTAAGAAACAAGAAAGACCCTGACTCAAAGAGGCAGAAAGCTAGAACCAACTCCCAAAAGTTGTTCTTCGACCTCCACATGTGGCACGGGCACAGCTACACTCACACACATACACACACACACACACACACACACACACAATAATGCATAGTATTTATGTTGTATTAGGTTTTATAAGTAATTTAGAGATTATTTAAGATATACAGGTTTAGTCTGGAAAATAACACAGAAGTAAGGAATTTGCCTATCATGTGCAAGGCCCTAGTTTCAATCCCCAGCACCATCAAAAAATATATATATGTAAGCTGGGTACACATCTCTAATCCCATCACTCAAGAGTCAAAAGCAGGCAGAATTCTGTGAGTTTGAGGCCAGCCTGGTCTACACAGGAAGCTCTAAGCCAGCCAGGGCTGCATAATGAGACGAGAGAGAGAAAGAGATCCTTTGGAGTGCTCAGCCACAAATAGGGCATCCATATCACACCTCCTTTTCAAGTCTCAGGCTTTAATCTCAGCACGTGGGAGGCAGAGGCAGGCAGATCTCTGTGAGATCAAGGCCAGCCTGGTCTACATAGTGAGTTCCATTCCAGCTGGAGCTACAGGGAGACCCTGTGTCAAAAAAAAACCTTAATTAAAATTTAAGCTGGGCGTGGTGGCACACGCCTGTAGTCCCAGCACTTGGGAGGCAGAGGCAGGCAGATCTCTGTGAGTTCAAGGCCAGCTGGGGCTATAGGGAGACCCTGCTTCAAAAAGCCCCCCCCCAAATTTAAATATATATGCATGTATATATACACACATGTATATGTAGGTAACATGTAAGTACTATTCCATTTCATGTAAGGACTTGGACATCTGAGCACTTGGGCATCTGTGAGGGCCCTAGAAACAGTCTCCTATGGATACTGATGGATGGCTGTGTATGTGTATGATATATTATGTATATATATATATATACACACACACATATATATAGCATTATACACACACATATATATAGCATTATCTAATTATGTATTATACATGTAGATCTAATTTATATTGGCTCTATTTTCTCTACAGAACTCTGACAAATAAATCAGTGTCAGCGATTGATAAGTACTTTCTTCTGTACATTTGAAAGTCTGTACCAGGCATAGTGGGGTATGTCTGGGATAGCAGCTACTAGGGAGAGGGAAAGTGGGAGGATCTTAAGTTGAAGGGCAGTCTGGACCACTTAGTGAGAACCTATGTCAAAAATAAAACTTTTGCTAGGCATGGTGTTGCATGCCTTTAATCCCAGCACTGGGGAGGCAGAGGCAGGCGGATCTCTGTGAGTTCAAGGCCAGCCTGGTCTACATAGTGAGTTCCAGGACAGCTGGGGCTACAGGGAGATCCTGTCTCAAAAAGACCAAAAAATAAAAAGTAAAAATAAATAAATAAATAAAACTTTTACAAAGAGGTCTGGAAGCATACCCCAGTGGCAGAGCACTTATTCTGGGTTCAGGATACCCACAAATAAATGTTCCTTTTCTTCTTATGGATTTAAATTGTCTACCCATGAAGACAAATTATTCTGCTCTTGAATAACATACTAGAAATGATTCTCCCAAAAACTTAGCTTAATTCAAATTCCTGCGAACTCCATAGGCACATTCTTGTTCAAGTTTACTCAGATAATGAATAACGCTGCACAAACTTCAATTGTTCAGGTGCCTTCAGTGTCACGTGACATTTGAACTGGGTGTTCCTTAAATAAACTTTTTTAAAAAGTTTAGCCAATTTGATTAGAAAAATTCCTTTGGGCTGCTCAGGAACGCTGCCCTACCTGGAACACGTTTGTTGTGAGTGCATCAGTAGAGACTTCCCTCAGCATCACACTCCGGAAAGGAGGGAATTGGTGGATGGGCCCGGTGGGTTCCCCAGCCTCTGCCTTTGGAACTCCAGAAAGTTGATTGGCTTGGTTCCTATCTGGGGAATGGGACGGAGGGGTTGACAAGCACTCAGACAATCATCCTTTTCTGGTCCCCACGCAACTTTCCATGGACTTTCCGGTGGAGCCTTCAGGGCTTTGTGGGGCCAGTAGCATCTCTTCGCTCTCATTTTGGTTTTAGTGTTTAAAGAACAGGGCGTGTGGCAGGGACACCTCTGCTTTCTCAATGTCACCTCTGTAGGTTGAACTGCTGTGGAGATGCAGACGCCCGCATGGGCTCCTGGGGCCCCAGCCAGCCCCGCCAGCCTGAATTGCCTCTATTTGTCCTTCCTGCTTCCAAGATGGCAGCGCTTCCGGGCTTGTGCCCCAGGTTGGGCTCGTCCACATCTCGCCATCCCCACACGTGCATGGGCTTGAACTGCTTACATAGCACATACCAGGCCTGGCAGAACCAGGAAAATATTGATATAGCCAAGCAGGAAGTAGAGTTTGTTCATTCTGTCTGCATTTACAAAGCACCTACCAAGTGCCTGGATCTGGCCAGGAGCTGTGCAAAAGCAAACATGGCCCCTTCCCTCCTGGTGGGAGGTGGGTGGTGGAGGTGGGCACAAATTTTCTTTATTTTTTTTTTCTGACAGTTTCAGAGCCCTGGGCGCAGAGCAGAGATTCCTTGAAGATTTAACATCTAGTGTGTAAGTGAGAACTAGACAAAGAATTCGAGCAGGTTAGCTCTGACACATCCAGACTCTTACAGAGCAACCCTCCATCTCCAGCACTTCATTAGGGAGAAAAAAGCAACTAGTCCTCCTGGGGGTCAGTGCAGTATAGTTTTTCAGTGTTTCCAGCCAGCGAGCGAACAAACATCCCCCTGTGTAAATCCCATCCCACCCAAGACACATCTGTCTTCATCTCAGACACACATTTATGTTTCTTGGTCAGAAAAACACTAGACGGACTTGGTGACTGTCTCTTTAACCCTGAGAGAATGGGGGAAGGCTCAGCTTTCAGGCTATATCACCAGAGGAAGGGGGTCCCCTCCAGGTGTCATCTGATAGCATTCACAGAGCACAGGAAACACTTCCTACCAGTCTGGGAGCTATTGCCTGGACGATGGTAACCAGGGAGGAGAGCTACTAAGGACATTGAAAAGTGCTGAAAACTTCATTATGAAATAGAATTGGTGACAGCTTTTAAGCTGCCCAAAGTGGGGGTCCCTCCTATCCAAAGAGACTATATCAAGAATTTTCTAATGCAACAAGAGTTCCCTGGTTTATTGTGGGAGCACACCCCCAAACCACTAACTGAATGACCTGTCCCCTAGCTTGTTAGAACCCATGCCCCATTGTATTTGATCCTATAGGGTCAAAACTCTTTTCATAGCAATGGATGACCTCCAAGTTCACTCACAATCTACTCTTGTTCCCAGCATGCTCCTGAGTCTGCTGCAGCATTTCTGGGGAATCTTGTTCTGCCTTGTTGTAGTTCAGGGTATAGGGAGAGGAGACTCATAGAGTATCAACTCACTTCCATGCCAGGAACCACCTTTTGCTGTGTGCGTAAAATATAGTGGCGACCACCCTTGGCACGTACAGACTTGGCCTGTAATCCCAGCGCTAGGGGAAGCTGATATAGGACAATTGTCAGGAATTTGACGTCACCCTGGGTTACCTAGCGAATAGTGGCCCAGCCGGGGCTACATGATGAGACCCTATCTAAAAAAGAACAAGAAAAAAGTAGACTGGTGAGATGGCTTATTGGGTAAAGCTGCCTGTCACCAAACCTGACAACATGAGTTCAATTCCTGGGACTTACGTGGTGGAAGGAGAGAACAGACTCCCATAGGTTGTCCTCTGACCTCCACACACAAATATGCACTGTGGCACATGAGCCCACACATAAACATACACAAAATAGCTAAGTAAAAATGTAATAATAATAAAATAACATAGTGCCAAAGTAACTAGGCTTCCTGGTCACAGAAGACCAAGGTCAGATCAAAGGAACTTCTTTCCTTATTTATTTTTATTTTATGTGTTTAAGTGTTTTGCTTGCATGTATGTAAGTACACTTGTGTCATGCAATGCACGTGCAGACCAGAAGAGGGTGTCAGATTCCTTGGAACGGGAATCAGGGATGATTGCTAGCTGTCATGTGGGTGCTGTGAACCAAAGCTAGGTCCTCTGCAAGGGCAGCCAGTGCTCTTAACCACTGAGGCATCTCTCCAGTCCCTCCCCCAAAGTAACTTCTTTTAAAAAAGAAAGACAAAAATAATAAATAAATAATTAATTAATTAATAAAAAAGAAAGCTCATACTACATACAACCCTAAACAAGATCAAGGAATTCAATGAATTTAAAGAACACAAACAAATCAGAGAACTAAAAGAAGACAGGGATAAACTTCTGAGTGAATTTACAAAAGAGATAAAAACATTGAAGAAAACTCAGGCTGAAATGAAGAAGGAAGTGAAAAACTCAATAAGCCAACTTGAAACAACAGGGGAAAGCCTCACTGCTAGAATGAATGAAATGGAACACAGAATATCAACACTGGACGACAAAGTTGAAGAACTGGACCACTCAAGCAATAGTATCATAGGAAGAAAGGAAGGAGAAGAATTTCAGGTTAATGGTACTGACCAGATCTTAAACAGGATTGTAGAAGAGAATTTCCCCAAAGTAAGGAAAGACATCCCCATAGCACACAGAACACCAAATAAACAGGACCAGAAAAGAAACTCTCCACAGCATATCACAGTAAAAACACTAAATGTACAGAACAAAGAATACTGAAAGCAGCAAAAGAAAACAAGTCACATACAAAGGAAAGCCCATCAGAATTACAGACGACTTATCAATGCAAACTATGAAAGCCAGAAGAGCCTGGACCAAGTAGATGGAATCCCACTGAAATGGGCCAGCAGCCCATGGAAAATTGACAGTGCAGACACCTGAAAGTTCAGTGCCTTGACACAATGGAAGGAAGATCAGAGCTAATGGAAACCTTCATTATTCCACCAAAGTTGACCCCAAAGGATTTGGTCTTTGATTTTTTGATTTTTAATTAATTAATTTATTTTTTGGTCTTTTTAGGACAGGGTCTCTGGCCAGGCTCTGCCTCCCAAGTGCTGGGATTGAGGATGTGTGTCACCACGCCTGGCTTTAGTCTTTGATCTCTTATCCCTACTTTCCCACCCTTAAACTTCATTGTATATATATTTTTATGTAACCTGCTTCAAGTTATTTCTGGAAAAATGTGTTAAAAATTGCCTCTTGGGGCCGGAGAGATGGCTCAGTGGTTAAGAACCTGGTTGTTCTTGCAGAAGATCTGGGTTCAAATCCTAGCACCCACATGGCAGCTAACAACTGTCTGTTTTCCAGTTCCAGGGGATCCAACAGCCTCTTCTGACCTCCATGGGCACTGCACGACACGGGTGCACTTACATACATGCAGTCAATACATGCATATACATAAAATAAAAATAATAAGTAAACTTTTTTTTAATTGCCTCTCTTTGGAATAATAAAAATATTCTTCAAAAAAAGAGAAAGACACACATGCTCTATCTATGTAATTGAATATTACCAAGCTATGAAAAGCAGTAAAATTCTAGTGTGTGCTTCAATATGGATGAATCTTGAAAATATACTGTGTGAAAAACCTGGATACAACCACTCGGTGTATGATTTCCTGTCTGTTAAACACCCAGGAAGACACTTTGTGGAGCTAGTGAGCAGGCTGGTGTTTGGCAGGGGTGGAAAAGCAGGGGAAATAGGAAGCACTGCTCAAAACGAGTGAGCTTGGGACTAGAGAGACGGCTCGGCAGTGAAGAGTGCTGGCTGCTCTTGCAGAGGACCCAGGTTTGAGTCCCAGCACCCACATGGGGCTAAAAACTGTGTCCTTAACTCCAGTTCCCGGGGATCTGATGCCCTCTTCTGGCCTCCACAGGCATTGCGTGTCACGGGTGCACTTGCATGCAGGACCCACACTCATACACATAACATAAAAATAAATAAATCCAAAAAAGTGTGAGGTTTTCTTGTGTAAGCACTTTCTAACTAGACAGAGCAGGGCTGCCCAACATTATGCCCAACTACATGCCACTGAAGTATTCAGTTTACATTACTTTAACTTCATGACACACACATATACACAATTATTATTTGCAAGTTCAATGTGTGTATGTCTTAAACTATTTTATCCAATATCTCTTACAAGCTGTATTTTGAAAACACAACTCTTCTTCAATAACACATACACATTTATACCGTGGCACATCTTAATCCTAGCACTCAGGAGGGAGAGGCAGGTGGATCTCTGTGAGTTCAAGGACAGCTAGGTCTACACAGTGAGTTCCAGGCCAGCTGGGGCTATAGGGAGACCCTGTCTCAAAAAGACAAAAACAAAAAAAGAAACAAACAAAAAAAACAAAAAAAACAAAAAACAAAAAACAAAACCTGTTTGAAAAAAAAAGAAGCGGGGTGTGATGTCGCACGCCTTTAATCCCAGCACTTGGGACTAGCACTCAGGAGGCAGAGGCAGGTGGATCTCTGTGAGTTCAAGGCCAGGTCTACACAGCGAGTTCCAGGTTAGCTGGGGCTACAGGGAGACCCTGTCTCAAAAAGACAAAAAACAAAACAAAACAAAAAATAAAAACACCCAACAAATGAACAGTTTTTTTGATATTTGATGAAATATAACATCCCTTCATGGTGAAAAAATATTCTCCCCGCATCTCCCCCGCTGTTCTCTACTCCTAGTTTGGGCCCTGCGCCATTCCTAGTCTTGGGGCCCCAGACACCTGGGGAAACAATACTGCTTCCTGATCCTTTTCACCCAGAACAACTTAGTGCCTTTCTTGGGCCGCAGGAGCACCGCTTCTGGACCTGGCCCCGACCTCACCTCTCTCTGCTTCCTGGGACCTGCACCACCAGCTAACTCTCCTAGCCTGCACTCCTATCCTCAGGCCTCTTGGGGTAAGTCTATAGTGCAGCCCTCCGTGCCTTGACTCCCCCAGCCACATTGACCCTTCCATCTCCCCCGCTGCTCTCTACTAGTTTGGGCCCTGCACCATTCCTAGTCTTGGGTCCCCAGACACCTGGGGAACCAATACTGCTTCCTGATCTTTTTCACCCAGACCAACTTAGTGCCTTCCCTGGGCCCTAGAAGCACTGCTTCTGGACCTGGCCCCGCCCTCACCTCCCTTTACTTCCCTGATCCTGCAACACCAGTAGCCTCTTTCTGGGTCTGACAGCCTCTTTCTGGGGCTCCAAGGCTTACCTTTCCTCTCCCTGATCCTTTGCATCCAGTACAACCCAGCTACTCAATCCACTCCCTGGGAAATTTTGGGGCTTATTTCCACCCCATCTGCCTTTGCATTGCTGCATGGCATGGCCACGGCCAGGATCTCAGGTCAGTCCAACACCAAAGTTCCTGAGGCCAAAATCATTCTTAGAAGATTCCAGACCTAAGGAGAAAGTCCGAAAACTTCTGACCCACATTGGAATTGGGCCACTGCGGAACTCCTGAAGACAAAATCAATCTGGCCACAACAATATAAAATCAAAAGAGAGAACCAGAAGCTTAGAAGAACCAGCTCTTCATACCCCAAAAGTAAACCACAAAGACACATAAAATTCAAAAAAAGAAGCAGAACTAAACTTGAAGGCCCGAGTATCACACAAGAGTCAG
>NW_008340872.1:0-275 GCF_000622305.1 Nannospalax galili | reverse complement strand
AACAAATTGTGCTAAGAAAAAAGCAGGCATTGAAATTCTAATATGTGATAAAATAGACTTTAAACTAGAACTAATCAGAAGAGATAAAGAGGGCCACTTCATTTTGATCAAAGGAACAATGAATCAAGAAGATATTAGAATCATGAACATATATTCACCAAACTCTGGTGCACCCAACTTCATAAAAAAAACACTACAGGACTTTAAGACCCAAATTAACCCTGACTCATTAATAGTAGGGGACTTCAATACCTGACTATCTCCATTAGATAGGT
>NW_008340871.1:3327-3696 GCF_000622305.1 Nannospalax galili | reverse complement strand
TCCTTTTTTAAAGGAAGAAAGCTTTTCACCCATGTTTTTATTTTTTTTAATTTAGGGCAGGACCGACTAGAGTAATTCACTATCAAAATTCTTACCTGTATGGACCTGAACAGACTTTTTTCTAAGTATCGATTTTCATTCTTTTGGAGGTCTCATTTCGCTGTGACATATTTAAAAAATGAAAATTTAATATTCATATGGAAGAATTACTATTTTCTCTTTATTACTTCAAAATGTACTTTACATTAGAAATTTAAAAGCAAGTTTTAATTTCTTTTTCAACATTTATTTACGATAAGGGTCTACTTTCCTTGTGTTTTCTTATGTTGAGGGAAAAGAATTTAGCCCTTGATAAAATAATTCTATTTC
>NW_008340871.1:0-1789 GCF_000622305.1 Nannospalax galili | reverse complement strand
ATGCACACACAGGAAGGAAAGATGCCGATTCATGTCTGCTGTGAGAAAACACAAGAAAGGCCTCAAATATTACTTGTCCTGAAGGTCCATGCTCACATGTGGATTCTCAACAGGTTTGGAATAGGTAGAGAGAATTATTTTGCTATCAATGTTTGTTGGGCTCACCTCCCTAAGAAGAAAGCTAGTTCTTTGGTAGTTGTGGATGAGCATATAAAAATATGTACATATGAATGGAACTAATAAGAGCATCTTTTCTGACCCAAAAGGCATTTCATTAGAGTGAAGTGATTATAAGATACAGGAAGCATTAAGTCGGTTATAAATGGCCTATTTCAGAGCACCCTCAACAAGCTTAGTTTCCTACGTTTAATTTTTTCAATTGTATTTACAAATTACAAATCTATAAATTTTTACCTTGGTGAAGAATGCACAGTCAAGCTGTCAGTCAATCTGTCAATGGATTCTAAAACAAATGCAAAACATTTTTTAATACACAAAGGATCACACATTAAGAACTAATCCATTAAATTGACAGAACTAATCCTTCTTTAGTATCTATTCTGTTTAGAGCATGCTAGGTACCATTCTACAATATATTACAGAATAGTACCTAAAATGGTCATACACACACACACACACACACACACACACACACACACAAAATAAATACACATATACACACACATATACATGCACATTTCTGGGCTATTAATTCCCTGGAACTTTTACTTTCATTCTCTGCATATTTTCATTAGAAAAATGTAGCAAACATTAGATCTAAAAATAAACTCCATAGCACAATGACCATAATTTGAACTGCGCACTCTCAGACTGCCAAAAGGGGAATCATTACTTCAAAGTAAACTCATGACATGTTGATTTAAAAAAGGAAATTCTCAATGTTCCTATAGAAACACAAAAAAACCCCAATATATTCAACACGATCCTGAACAATAAAAGAGCTATTGGAGGTGTCATCATCAGATTCCAAATTTTATAGGGTGTCATATATTACAAATTATATTACCATAACAATTGCACCATAGTAGCATAAAAAGAGAAATATTGAGCAATGGAATAGAATTGAGAGCCCATATTTAAGAACTTTTTTTTCTCAAATCCGGGTCAGGTGCAGCTACAGGGAGATCTTGTATTAAAAAAAAAAAAACAGAAAAGAAAAGAAAAGAAGTTGTGTTTCTAGCCATCTGATTTTTGACAAAGGGGCATAAATACACATTGGAGAAAAGACAGCATTTTCAGAAAATGTTGCTAGATATAGTGAATAGCTCCATTAGAATGAATATAAATAAATGTCTTAACCTATGCAATCTCAATTCCAAATGGATCTAGAACCTCACCATAGGACCTGATGTCCTGAATCTGAACAGGGAAAAAGTAGGAATACAATAGAATTTACAGGAGCAGGAAAAGATTTTATAAATAGGACCCTGAGAACACTGGCACTAAAATCAACTATTGACAAAAGTGACCTCATGAAATGAAAAAGATTATCTATAGTGGCAAAGACCATCACACAAAAAATGATGCACGGAAAAACATATTTTACCCATTGAAATCTTACAGAGGGTCAGTATTGATAATAAAGAAAGAAGTAAAAAACTACACATCAACAAAACAATCCAATTAAAAATTAAGGCAAGAGCTACACAGAAAATTCCCAAAAGATGAAACACAATGCATGAGAAATAATTTTAAATGTTCAACAGTTTTAGCCAAAGGGGAAATGGAAATTAAAATTACTTTACCAAGCAAAAATGTCTGTAATAGT
>NW_008340870.1:1979-3289 GCF_000622305.1 Nannospalax galili | reverse complement strand
ATTTGCAGTCATTAGGTTTGTGGTTCAGAGTAACATGCCCAACAGTATTGTACTGACTCCAGATCCAAACAGTGCTGAGACTTTTATTTGGTAGTAGGAGAATATAGGTGGAAGTTTTACCCTAGACAAAAAGATGAACATCTCTGCATGCCCCAGACCACTACAGTCCTAGAAACTTCACTGACCTAGAAGGCCTTCAAACTTGAATATGATTTATTTTCAGTCCTATGATCTGCATATGCTTTAGTGAATACATAGTGGTTGTTAACTTCTCGCATCACACAATGAGCATAAGTTTTTCAATATGAAGGAACAATGTGGCACATTGTGTAAAACACAAAAGATCGAAGTTCCGGTAAACCATGTTAAGACACTGGAATACAGAATTAGTATATAGTTGATGTGGAACAGGAAAGCAGGGACGATGGCCTTGGAACTTGAGAGAAAATTTCATCTAGTGGTCCTAATTAAAGCATTTGCAATACTATTTTTTTGTTTTAGTGGTCCTAATTAATATGTAAGATGATAAAGCATTTGCAATACTATTTTTTGTTTGTTTGTTTTTGGTCTTTCGAGACAGGGTCTTCCTGTAACCCTCAGCTGGCCTTGAGCTCACTATACCACAAATAGGACTGCTAAAGTCAAATGTTGACTCTCACCCACGCCCAGCATCTTTGAAATTCTGAATAGTGGCAATGTTCTTTACAATCCCCCAGGAATCCAAGAAGATTTTGGTTCACAGTTTCTCTGATACAGGAGCTTTGATCATTTCCATCACAATTTTTCAACCACAATAGCCCTCAGTTCACAAACCAAGGAACCAATGTCAGGATTATGCCAAATTCTAAGGAGATTTATGCACATTATGGACTCTGGAATAGCTACAGGGTGAACTTAGGCACACATTGTTAACCTGAGTCAGACTTTGGGTGCAACTCCACTGATGACTTCAACTTCATATGCACCAGCATTAACTGGAGAGGAACAAGTCTGTCTGGACTCTGATATAAAGAATCTCTATTCAAAGACAATATGACAAAAGTGACAAAAGCCTGAGTGTCTACTTTTTCACAATGTAAACTTGTCAAACTTAAAGGTTGTTGTTATAGTTGAGAAAGAGACATGGAAAAATGCTTGATGCTGTAGCATGATACATAAAAACACACTGTGGGGCTGGAGAGATGCCTCAATGATTAAGAAGACTGGCTGGTCTAGCAGAAGACCTGGTTTCAAATTCCAGGACCCACATGGAAGGTAGCAACTGTCCATAGCTCCAGTTCCATGGGATCTGTCCCTCTCTTCTGACCTCT
>NW_008340870.1:0-792 GCF_000622305.1 Nannospalax galili | reverse complement strand
AGTGCTCTTAGTCCTTTTCAAGAGAGTTGGTGGTGTGTCATTAACCCTTCAGCCATGTGGGAGTGGAACAAATAAGTGTCCTTGTCACTTATCAGTGGACTCAGTATCCAGGTAATTTGCTGGGGACAGCATCTAGTACTTTCCAGTCTCTAGGGCTATGAACATAACCCTGTCTAAAGTCTACTGTTATATCAGCCTCAGCAGACTCTGTGCCCATTGGCATTTTCTGGAATTTTTTCCCCTTAGTTCTTATAGTAAGTGGATTAATGAGCCAACAGTTTCAAAGTTGGATGTTCCAGAGAGGGTTTTCATTGTTGCAAGAGGCTGAGCATGGCTGCTGGTAGCTGAGAGCTTTTGGGACCATGGCAGGAAGCAGGTGTGGAGCTACCCATGGAGAATTCATGTTCCAGGGCTGCCACTGGGATACTAGACGATCCTGCACCATGGAGAACACAGGAGGTGGGATTTCCCCAGGAATTTTCAGGAACTCTGAAGACTGAGTGTACGCAGGAGATAGAACAGCAGTGGCATCACTGAGCGGTCCTGGAAAGCAGCTGATTCCATGACTCTAGCCCAGGATCCTGCACAGGGCCTCTCCATGTGAAGAAAACTCAGGCTCACTACTTGGTCTGTCGATATAAATGTTCCAGGACATATCTAGCAAGCACTGTAGCAGGTGGAGGTATCCCTTACACATCTTAGTCATGCCCCTTCTATCGATGCGTTTGGAAATGGCTTTAGCTTCACTGGGTGATGGACTTTACATTCAACAATTTTCTACTCCTGGAGAAA
>NW_008340869.1:0-252 GCF_000622305.1 Nannospalax galili | reverse complement strand
TCTAAGCTTCTTGTTTTCTCTTTTGATTTTATATTGTCGTGGCCGGCTTGAGTTTTTTTTCAGGCGTTCCACGGTGGCCCAATTCCAATGTGGGTCAGAAGTTTTCAGGCTTTCTCCTTAGGTCTGGAATCTTCTAAGAATGATTTTGGCCTCAGGAACTTGGGTGTTGGACTGACCTGAGACCCTGGCATTGGCCGCGTGACCCAGGGATGCAAAGGCAGATGGGGTGGGAAGAAGCCCCAAGATTTCCCA
>NW_008340868.1:0-289 GCF_000622305.1 Nannospalax galili | reverse complement strand
CTGGTTCCTTTTCATTATCCTGGTTCCCGTAGTATGTCTGGATACATACCCGCTTATAAGGATTTGGTGCTATAATCCACATATGAGGGAGAACACGTGTCGTTTGTTTTTCTGAGTCTGTTACTTCACTTAGTATAACAGTTTCTAGTTCCATCCATTAACCTGAAAATTTCATGATTTCATCTTTCTTTACTGCTGAGTAGAACTCTATCATATAAATGTACCACATTTTCACCATTCATTAGTTGAGGGACACTTAGGTTGCTTCCATCTCTTAGGTGTTGTGAAA
>NW_008340867.1:0-232 GCF_000622305.1 Nannospalax galili | reverse complement strand
GTGAAACTGGCCATCCTAAGAAAACCAATCTAGAGATTCGATGCAATCCCATGAAATGCCAGTGCGTTCTTCATAAATACACAGAAAACATCTTAAAAATTAATATCAATAAAGGAAAAAAAACAAAAACAAAGCAAATCTGCGCAAAAACAATATGGTAGGAGTCAGCAGAATGCCTAAGTTGTGTACTTCGGACCTCAGTAATAAAAACGGGATACTTCTGGCACAAAAC
>NW_008340866.1:0-563 GCF_000622305.1 Nannospalax galili | reverse complement strand
TTAAATATCAATGGACTGAACTCCCCAGTCAAAAGACACAGGCTAATTTAATGGATTAAGAAACAAAATCCTCTCTCCTAGCCTGCTTTCCTACCCTCAGGCCTCTCTTGGGGTAAGTCTATCTCAGAGCCCCCTGTGCCTTGACTCCCCCAGCCTCATCCACCCTTCCATCTCCACCGCTGTTCTCTACTCCTAGTTTGGGCCCTGCGCCATTCCTAGTTTTCGGTCCCCAGACACCTGGGGAACCAATACTGCTTCCTGATCGTTTTCACCCAGACCAACTTAGTGCCTTCCTTGGGCTCCAAGAGCACTGCTTCTGGACCTGGCCCCACCCTCACCTCTCTCTGCTTCCCGGGACTTGCACCACCGGCTTAAAATTCAGTGAATTTAAAGAACACACAAACAAGGTAATCATAGATCTGAAGGAAGATAGGGATAAACTTCTGAATGAATTCAGAAAAGAGCTGGAAATATTGAAGAATACTCAGGCTAAAATAAAGAACGAAGTGAAGCATTCCATAAGCCAATTAGAAACGACAGGAGAAAGCCTCACCAATAGGATG
>NW_008340865.1:0-400 GCF_000622305.1 Nannospalax galili | reverse complement strand
ACTGGAAAGGTCATAGATCCTGGAGAAAAACCCTATCTCTGTCATATCTCTGGACAAATGAAATCTCTCACTGTGTGCTAAATACAGATCCCTATATTTACAGACAAGTGCACCATATACCACTCTTCCAGGAAGCTTCTTTTTGCAACAGATGGAGGCTCCTATAGAGTTCTACAACTGGCACACTTAGAGAATATATGTCTGAGAGATGCCCAGTCCTAAGTGATCCATCCACAATGGAACCGCGATAGCTAACGCTCATGGAACAGAACACTAATACATCCCTCAACTCTCACCAGCGAAGCTTCCTCTCCTAACATTTTCTGCATCTCAGAGCTCACAGAACACGCATACCTCCAAGTGGAAAGACCGGCATCTGCAAAGGGGCGTTCTCTGGAGC
>NW_008340864.1:19718-20485 GCF_000622305.1 Nannospalax galili | reverse complement strand
ACATTGGAGCCATATAATGGCACATGGGGCCATAGCGCTGGCACATTGGAGCATTTTGATGGCATATAAACATTGCAATATCAAATTAGTAATACTGTGAAGTCATATCACAACAATGCAATGGCAGATTGAAGCAGTATAATAGCACATGGGTCCATAGTGTTGGCACATTGCAGCTTTGTGAGGTCACATTGGAGCATTTTGATGTCATATTTTAGCTTAGTGATGTCAGATTGGCAGATTTTAATGGCACATGGGGCCATAGTGTTGGCACACTAGAGCATTTTGATGACACATTGGAGGCTTCTGATGTCACATTGGGGCATTGTGAGGGGACATTGAGCACCATCTGCATATTGAACACAGTGACAACAGAATGCATCATAGTAATTACACAACTGTGCATAGTGATGACACAATGAGCATTGTGATGGCACAATGGAACATTGTGAAGTCATATTGTAACATTGTGATGGCAGTTTGTAGCTGTATAATGGCACATGGGGCGGTAGTATTGACACACTGGAGGATTGTGTTTTCACACTGGAGCATTGTGATGTCACAATGGAACATTGTGAAGTCATATTATAACATCGTGATTGCACACTGGAGCAATATAATGGCACATGAGGTGATTTTGTTATCACATTGGAACACTGCAATGTCATATTAAAGCACATTGATGTCACAATGGAACACTGTGAGTCATATTGTAACATTTTGATGACACATTGGAGCAATATTTTGGCTCCAAGTGTTCCGTTGTT
>NW_008340864.1:13091-18688 GCF_000622305.1 Nannospalax galili | reverse complement strand
CTTAAGCCTAAATATAATTCCAACCCTAAACAAAATCCTCACCCTAACTCTGCCCCTAAGCCTAACTCTAATTCTAAAAAAAACATAAACCTAGATCCAACCCTAAACCTAACCCTAATCAATACTGAAACTTAACTCTAACCCTAACACAAACCTTAAACTTGTCCTAACCTTAAACCTAAACATAACCCTAAAACTAACCCTAGCTCTAACCCTAACCACTCCATAACCTTAACCCAAATAATTACTCTAAGCCAAAACCTAACCCTAAACATAACCTAGCCCTATCTCCTACCATAAACCTAACACTTAACATAAATCTGAACGTTAACTTAAACTTAACACTACATGTAAACCTTGCCCTAACCCCAACCCAGAGTCTACACTTAATACTAACCATATACAAAATCCTAGGCCCAACCTGAACCCTAATCTTAATGCAAACTCTACAACTAAACCTGACCCTAAACCTAGCCCTAAACCTAAACATAATCGTAAACCTAAGCCTAACCCTAAATGTGGACCTAAACCTAACCCTATGCCTGAATCTGAGCCTAATACTAACCCTAAGTAAAAAGCTAGACAACACCCTCAACCTCATGCTACTACCTACTCTAACCCTAAACATAGTCCAAGGATAAAACTAACCCTAAGCCTAAATTTGACCTAATCATAGACCTAACCCTAGCCCTAATATTAACTTCGGAACAAATGCTAAACTTCATACCAGCTCCAGCTATAAACCTAATCCTAACCCTAGCACAAACCCTAACTCTAATCCTAACCCTATTACTACAAATAAACCTGTACTTAAACCTAGCCATAAGCATAATCATATTGTAATCCTAAACCTACCTCTAAACCTAATACTAACACATAGCATAATTCTAACACTTAACCTCATGCCAACCCTAAACAGTCTTACCCCTAAACTTAAGCCAGGCCTTAACCCTAACCCTCATTGAAAACTAAGCCTAACCCTAAACATAACTTAATCCTAAACACAATCACTGCCCTAACCCTAACCTACACTAAATCCTAACCCTAGTTCTATCAGTAACCCTACCCTGAAACAAACCCTACAATTAACACTAATTCTAACCCTAATATTAACATTTGACCTATCACTAACTCTAACTCTAGCCTTAGCAATGAACCTAAATTACCCCTACCCCTAGCCCTAGACCTAGCCCTAACCCTAACACTACACCTAAACCTAGTGCTAAATCAAACAATATACATAATCCTAAATCTTACCCCAACACTAATTCTAACCTTAAATTTAAGCCTATACCTAAGACTAAGCCAAACCCTACACGTAACCCCAGTCCTAACTTAACCTTAACCCTAACCCTAAAAGTAACTCTAACCCTTCACGTAACTCTAACCATGAATCTACCCCTACCCCTAACCAAATACTAACCCTGAATATATAAGTTAGACCCACATCTACCCATAACCAAACTCCCAAACCTTACACTAAACCTAATCCTAACCCCTAACCTAAACAGTGTGAACATGAACAAAGCCTTAACGCTAACACTAATCCTTGCCCTCACCATAAGCCAAACCTTAAAACTAAGCATAAGCATACACATAACCATTGCTCTAAATCTGTCCTTAGCCTAAACCCTAAGCCCAACATTCAATATATTACCTAGACACAAAACTACCCCTAAACCATTTCAGAACCCTAGCCTTAAACCTAACTCTAACTATAACCATAATACTAATCCTAGACTTAGCCCTAACCATAGCCTAATATTAAACTTTGAACTAATCCTAATGCTAACCCTAGTCCTATCCATAAACCTGAGCCTATCGCTAGCCCTAAACCTACCCGTAACCCTAATATTATCATACTCCTAAGCCTAACCCTATAAATAAACCTAACCCCAAACCTAAAACTAACTCCAACCCTAGCTAATCCTTACTGTAAACCTAACTCTATCCCTTAACATAAGCCTAGGCCTAAATCTAACCATAACCCTAACCATACTCAAGCTCTAAAAATAATCCAAAATATATACTGTAGACCAAAATTAACCGTAACCAAAACCTTAACCCTAAATCTTGCCCCCAACCCTAGGCCTATCCCTAAATCTAAGCATAACTCTAAACATAGACCTAGTCCTAAAACTACCCCTAAACCTAACCTTAAACCTAACCCTCAATCTACAACCTAGGTCCAAGTCTAAACCTAATCCTATCCAGAACCCTAGCCCTAAACCTAACCCTAATCTTACCCTTAAATTATCTCTACCCTAACATTAAACTTTGACCTAATCCTAAACCTAACCTAGCCATATACATAAAACTAAACCTAAAACTACCCTTAACACTAATGCTAATCTTAATCTTAAAACTACCCATAGACTGAATCCTGACCATAGTTCTACTTTAACCCTATTCCCATGCCCAAACCTAACCCTAACTCAAGAACAAATCCTAACACTAATCTAACAATAATCCAAACACGTAACTTCACCCTAATCCTAAAACTAACCATAGCTCTAACCCTAATACTAGCCCTAACTGTAACCTTAGCTTAGCCATAACTGTAAACATAAACTTTGCCCTATTTCTAACACTAACTCTATCCCTAACACAAATCTAAACCTAGTGTGAAGCTAGCTCTAAACCTAACACTAACCCTAACATAATCTTAGCCCAGATGATAATCCTAAACCTGCCCTAATACTTCATGAAGCCCCAAACCTAAACCTAAGTCCAACCCTAACCATAGCACTAGCCCTGTACCTAACCCTAACACTACACCTAACAATAATCATAACCCTAAACCTACCCTAGACCTAACCCTAACCCTAAATATACTGTAGTCCTAGCCCTATACCTAACTCTAACACTAGACTTAAACCTAAGACAATCCCTAAACATAATCCTAGCACTGATCCTAATGTTAAGCCTAGACCTAATCCTTACTCTAGTCCTAAACCTAACCCTAACCCTAAACCTAAACCTAAACATACCACTAGTCCTAGTGCTAACCCTAATCATTGCCCTAACCCTAACCATAATCATAACCCAAAACCTAACCCTAGATCTAACCTTAACCACTAGCCTTGCACTAACAATAATAATAATATTAAACATTGACCTTAGCTTAACCCTAACCGTAGCTCTATCCTGAACTCAAATCCTAACCTAAACCTGCCCCTAGACAAAAACCTAATCCTAATCCTAAAAATTATATTAAACCTGAAACGAACCCTAGATGTCATCCTAACCCTAACCCTAAACATAACTACAAACCTAACCCTAAATGGAGCCACACCCTATCTAAAATACTATGATTGTCCTAACCCTAAATTTAAACATAACTCTGGCCCTAACCGTAACTCTAAACGTAGCCCTAACTCAGGCCCAAACACTAACCCAGCCTAACCTCTTAACCTAAGGCTAATGCTAACAGTATACCTAAACCAATCCTTACCCTAAACGTACCCCTAAACCTAATGTTAATTATAACACTAAACTTACACTTAGACCTACACCTAACGCCAACACTGACTCTAAACTAACCCCAACTCTTACAGTAAATGTAATCCTAAACATAAACTTAGCCGTATCCCTAAATATAACCCTAGCCCTACTCCTAACGCTAACCCAAATTGTAAGCAAACCCTAATACTAACCATAAACATATACCTTAAACCCAACCTGATCCTAATGAAAACCTTAAACCTAATCCTTGGCCTACCCCTACACCTAAGAATAAAACAAAGCCTAACCTTGACTATAACACTAAACCTACACTAACCCTAACCCTAACCATAAACTTAAACCTAAGCCTCACCCTAAGTATAGCGCAAGCCCTAAACCTAACCCTAAACCTACCCGTATCACTAACAGTAATTCTAAACCTAAACCTGGACCTATATCTAACCCCAACCCTAAACCTAATTGTAGCCCTAACCATAAAGTAACACTAACCATAAAACTAAATCTAACCCTAAATATAACCCTAGTCCTAAACTCAACCCTAGCTCAAACCTATCAAACCCCTAACACTAACCATAAGTATGTACCCTAAACCCAAACTTAACACTAAACCTTGCCCTAACCCTAAGGATTACTCTAAAACTAAGCCTAAACCTACACATAAACCTAGAACAAAACCTACCCCTAATTCTAACGCTAATCCCAAACTTCAATACATAACCTAGACTCAATCCTAACCCTAGTCCTATCCAGAAACCTAGCACGAAACCCAACCCTAATCATAACCCTAAAACTAATCTTCTACCTAACCTTAACCCTAACCTACTATTAAACTGTGACTTAATCTTAACTCTTACCTAAGCCTAATTCTAAACATGAACCTAAAACTAGAACCAATTTTTCCCATAATTCTAACCATAATCCAAAAACTTATCCTTGCCCTAATCTTAAAATCAATCAAAGCCCAACCCTAACGCTAGCCCTAACAGTAAAACTAATCCTAACTCTAGCCCTAACATAAACCTAACCATATACATGAGCCTAGCTCCAAGCCTAATGCTAGGCCTAACACTAATGCTATTCCTAACCTTAATCTACACCTAAACCTACTGTAGCTCTAACCCTAAACCTAACATTAATGCTAAATATAATCCTATCTCTCATCATAGCCCTATCTCTAGCCCTAATCCTTATCCTAGCCCCAAACTTACCCCAACCTTAAACCTAAGCCTAAACATAAACGTAAACCTAGCCCTAACCTTAATATTAAACTAGCCCTAACCCTTATCCTAACCCTGTCCCTAATCCTAACCCTAACCCTAAACCAAACCTAAACCTGAACTTAAACCAAACTACAGCACTAGACCTAAACCTAAACCTAACCTTAAATCTAAACTTAAACCTAAGCATAATCATAACCCTAAACAAAACCCTAAGCCTAACACTCACCCTCAACTTACTCTAGCCCTTGCCCTAACCCTAACTCTAACACTATCCCTAAAGTTGACACTATCCCTAAACATAATCCAAGCACTGACCCTAATCCTTAGGCCAGAACAATCTTTCCCAAGTCTTAAACATAGCCCTAATCCTAAAACTAATGCTAACCCTAACCATAGTACTAATTCTAAACCTAATCATAACCCTACCCTTAACCCTAACCATAATAATGTTAGACCTAACCCTAGCCCTAAACCTCAAGCTAACCCACATAGTAATATTAAACATTGACCTTATCCTAAACTATCCCTATTCCTAACCATAAACGAACCAGATAATTAGCCCTAACCTTAACTCTAATCCAAACCCTAAAATTATCCCTAGATGAAAACCAAACAGTAGCCCTGAGCATAACTCTTATCTTAATCCTAAAACTAACCCTTCTCCTAACCCTAACCCTAACCATAAACCTGACCATAAACATAGCCACAATCTAATGAGAATCCTAAGGCTTTTTCAAGCCAAAACCCTCAAGATAACATTACCCCTAATTCTAAACATAAACCTCTCCCTAACACTAACACAAACATTAACTCTAGCCAAACCTATAACACTAATACTAACCTTAAATGTAGCCCTAGCCATAAGACTAACCCTGAAGCTACCTCTAAGCCTAACTTTAAGCTTATGGTTAG
>NW_008340864.1:6461-12876 GCF_000622305.1 Nannospalax galili | reverse complement strand
CCCCTAAATCTACCCCTAACTCTAACCTGAACCCTAGCCCTCAATATATAACCTAGACCCAAACCTAACCGTAACTCTATCCAGAAACATAGCCCTAAATGTAAATCTAATTATAACCCTAAAACCTAACCTAGTCCTAACCCTCACTCTAACCCTAGCACTAACATTAACCCTAACCCTAATCCTAGTCCTAAACATAAATTTAGACCCAAAACTATTTGGAATTCTAACCCTTACCCTAACCATAACCCTAAGCCTAGTCCTAGTCCTAACCCTAAACCTAGCTGCAAGTCTAGCCTCAACACTAAACCTTATCATAACCATAGTCTTAACCCTAATACTATTTATAGACCCAATATTAAACTTTGATCTTATCATAATTCCAGCACTAACCCTATTCCTAACGCTAAACCTATCCCTCTACCTAACCCTAACCTTAGCCCTAAACCTAATCCTAAACCTAAACTTAACCCTAAACCAAATCCTAACAGTAATCCGAACTAAAATACTCACTTTAAACTTAACACTAAACTGAAACATAATAGCCCTAAAAGTACTACTTGTGCTACCACTATTCCTAACCCTAAACACAACTCTCGAGATAATCCTTACCTAAACTAAACCTAATACTAACCATAACCCTAAATATAATCATAGCTAAATTCCTAAGATTAAACCTACCCTAAAAATAACCCTAACCCTACCTCTCATCCTAACTTTAACTCTAACCGTAAGTTTAGCACTAACCATAAATGAAATCCTAACTCTTATCATAACCCTAACCCTAACACTGACTCTAACCCTAAACCTAAATCTAAGCCTAATCCTACACTTAGCCTGAACACTAATCCTACAACTAACACTAACACTAATCCTAATCCCTAATCTTAATCCTAAAGCTAAATCCTAGACCTAAACTTAAGCCTAACCTTAATGTTAAGCTTTGCTATAAACCTATCTCTAACACTACAGAGAGCCATAAAATTATCCCTACCCCCAACATTAAATCTAACCCTAAGCCTAACCCTTAACCTAAACCTAACGCTAACCCTAACGCTGACCCTAACTGTAACCCTCCCCTTAAACATAACCCTAGCCCTGACATGAACACTAAACCTAGCTCTAACCCTAATCCTAATCCTATCCCTAGCCCTGAAACCAAGCCTTAGCACTAACCCTAACTCTAGCACTAACCCTAGCCCAAAATATAACCCTAACCTAGCCCAAAAGCTAACCCATGTCAGAAACCATAAAGTACTGCTATACGTAATGCTAAATCTAATATTAACCTTTGACTTAACCTTAACCATAACACATGTGCTAACCATAAACCTAATGAAAATTTAAGCCATAGACCTAACCATAAACATAATCTTAAACTAAACCTCCCCAAACACTTAACCCTTAACCTAACACTAATCTTAAACTTAACCCCAACTGTAACATTACCTTAACTTTAAACATGGACATGTAAATTAAACCGTAATGAACTATCACTTAATATCTGTTAGAATGCCTATTATATAAAAGATAATAAGTTCTACATAGGTTGTGGAGAAAAGGGAAAACACATGTAGTAATTGCAACAATTTATCTCATTTTATTAATGAGGAAACTGAGGCACAGATATGCAAAGTTATACTGGCAGCTCATGATTTCATTCTAACTCTAGGGACAAAAGTCACGTATGTGGGCCTTTAGTGCTATTTAGGAAAGTAAGACTATGAAAATAGTTGAATATAGCTCATAGTGTGCTATGAGGGCTGCTATAAGTACATACCACACCAGAAATGAAATATATCCTTCTTTCCACCATGGTGTCAAACACCTAGTTCTAATAGCAGCCACCATTCTCCATTGAACCATGCAAAGACTTTTAAATCTATTTTCAATTAAAAAATGTATATGTTTATGGTATATAACAGGATGTTTTGAAATGTGTGTTCATCATAAAATGGCTAAACAAATCTGTTAAATGTTTTATGTCATACACACAAATTTTTTTATAAAAGGGAACCCTTTAAACATATTCTCAGAATTTTTCAGGTATATAATTCATTATACTAAGGAAAGCCACCCTGCTGTACAATATCCTCCTACCTAACATATTTTAACCCCTTTAACCAACATCTTCCAGTTCCCACAAGCCCAATCTTCTATTAGCCATCATTCGTTTCTCTGCCTGCATTAGGTCAACCTTTTACCTTTTTACAAATAACCAAGATTATGTGATCTCTGCATTTCTCTGCATGACTTTTTTACATAACATAATGTCCCCCAGTTTTATATACAGTATGACAAATTAAAGTACTTTCTTCTAACGTTAACTAGCACTTCATTGTGCATCTATACAATATTTTTGTTAATTATCAGTGTATACTTAGATTTATTCTATATCTTAGCTATAGTGAAAAGTGATGTCTTGAACTTCAATGTGCAGGAGTCCTTTCCATGCACTGATTTCATTTTTTACATTTCCCCAGTAATGAATTTGATGTATATTATAGTGGTTCAATTTTTTAATTTTGGAGGATATTCCTTAACTCTATTGTACATTATTTACTGAGGCATGATCTCTGACTAACTTGGAGCTCTCTAATTCCAGATAATCTAGATGGCCATCTCGCCCAGGGATCACTTATCTCTACCTCCAAAGTGCTGAGATGACAGGTGGCTACCACGCCTGCCTAGGATTTACGTGGGTTCTGGAAATCTGAACTCTGGGTACTCATGCCTGCACAACAAGTGCTTTATCCACTGAACCATTTTCACAACCTCTCTCTTGGGCTGTTCTTGTGCTGTAACATGGTATGTGGCTCTACTCTGACTAATCTCTAAAAAGAAAAGCTCCTGAGGTCTCCCAAGGAATCCCAGTCTCTTCTCATCACATAATACCATGGCTCAGATTGGAGGCAAAAGCCATGGCACCTTCATCACCACTTCATTATTTTAATTTGCTTTGAGAGGTTATGTTAGTGCCGTAAACGAAAGAATATCACAATATGATTACTTCAAGACCTCTGTATCTCATAGGGGTATCGTAAGGATGGAGTAAGGTACTAGAAAATGAGCTGTTTATGTGTGTGCTTGTGTGTGTGTGTGTGTGTGTGTTATGTGTGCACACATACTTAGGTGGGTGTGTATGCACATGAGGATGCCATAGGAAGACATTGGGAGTCTTCCTCCGTTTTTCTCTCTCTTATTTTCCAAGACAGGACCTCTCACTGAACTTGAAGTTCACTATTTCTGTTCATTTGTTAGTTAGAGAGTTTCAGAGGTTCTCCTGCCTGCATACACCACTGCTGGGGTTACAGATGTATATGGCCATGCCTGGCATTTGAAGATACTGGGCTTTGAACTCAGGTTACCTTGCTTTGCCAAGTGCACTTACCCTTAAGCCAGTTTTTCAGCCACAAGACATGCTTTCTATCTATAATATACATTGAAAACACAACACATAGCTATAGCTTTAGAAAAGCAGGATTATGAGCTAGAAAATCAGTATGTTAATTTAGAGTGAAAATACTACTGTCAAATGATCAATTGTGTTAATATTAGTCCTTTAGAAACCCAAGAAGGAAAACTATAATAAGAACACTTTTATCCAGTGTATTAAGGGTGTATAGTTTGTTAGCTATTTCATTTAGATGTTAGTTTAATAAAAATATAAAATTGAAATTAAAATCTTATTGTACCACATACCGTTATCCAGATTCATCTACTTTTCATATTTTGGCTGATTTGATCCTGTTCGTTCCCTCCTTCTCTTTCCTCCCTCCCTCCTTTTTTCTACCTCCTTCTCTTCCCCATACAACCTCTTCACTCCCTCCAACTCTCTCTCTCTCTTGCTTACTCAACACACTTAATTTAGAGCTTTAACTGTAAATTAGACAGTGTAAATCGTCTCCTTCAATTTATTTAGTGTGTAGTTGCTAAGAAAAGGTTATTAGATTGATTAATATGGCATAATAATCAAAATCAGGAAATCTAACACTGATACAATTCTATCATCTCATTCAAATTCTACTTTCAAGTTTAGTCAATTATCCAAGTAATGTCCTGCATAGCTAATGTTTCTTGGCTCAGTACATGTCCACGCATCACATTTAGTTCTCATAGGAATTTAATTTTCTCTAACCTGTAATAGCTCCTCAGCATTTTGATTTATTAGTCTTGACATTATCAAGTAATATGGCTAATTGTTTTCTAGATTGCCTATAAATATGAAATGGCCAGACCCTTCTTCATAATTAGATTTAGGATGTGTAATTTCTGCAGAGATACCACAAAAGTCATATTATGTTTTTCTCACTGCACTGTATCTTGTTGATGATGATATAAATGGAACTGACTTTTAAAATTTAATCTCAAATTGTTTATTTAAAGTATACAAAGTATAATTGATTTTTTATATTTATGCCATACACTTAGGCCTTACTGGATTCCCTTACTAGTTTTTGTAATTGTTTTTCAAATTATGACTTTCTGCACAAACAGTAGTACCAGTTGCTATTTCTTTCTTCCTAGCTTCTTTGCTATTTTTATAAACTTTTTCGGACCATATTAGACCAAGTACAATCAATATTAAGTAAAAATGAAAAAAATGAGCACATTTGATAGGTGCCAAAAAGATTGAATGACACTTGGTATCTTAGCATTTAGTGCAACATTAAGTATAACTTATTTAGTTTTAAAGATGAAATTTGGTTTTATTTTTTCATCAGCAGATGAGTGAATATACACATAGTATTCAAGATACAACTGAGAAAAGAAATGGAGCTTCATTCCCTTTGGAACTCCCCTTTATATCTTGTAGCTATAATTTTTTGACTGGAAAGTCAAGGAAGTGTCATTTTCTTTTTATTCTGGGAGATGTAATAAAAAAGTGCTGAATTCTGATAAAATATGCTTGTATTGGAATAAACAAATGGGAGACAGTCAACCAACATACTGGTTAACATTAACCAGGTTTGAAAATATTAATCTAGTTTGCATTAATATGATAAAGTCCCAGTTGTCTTTCTGTATTTTCTTTTAATATCCTCATTGAATTATCTTTGATATTATACTGTTACAAAAATTATGACATAAAATATTTAATTTTGACTATATGAGGACTATAAAATATAGATTTCATTTTCAATATATTTTCATTGATTTTTCTGCCAGTGAAATGCTGACTTTGGAATCCACATAGTAGGGAGGTTGGAAATCTTGGGAACACTCAAAACAAATGAGAGTCACTTTTAAAAGGCAGGCCTGGGACCCACCCTCCATGCTGCCAACCCAGAGTAATTCTAGCTGAAACCTGAACCCTGACCCACAGGTAGGTATGCAGCCCCTGATCCCCACTCACAATCAAGACAATGAACTGTTCCTCCACTCAGCTGCCAGAATAACTTGAGTAACTCCTTCAGAACCCTGACCTATAGGAAGATAGGCATCCCAGTGCCTCAGAGAGAGCACAGATTGTGATCCTTCCCTCTGAGCTACTGACTCACGGACCACTTGCCAAACTGAAACTGAACCCGACCCTGAACCACAGGTAGGTACTCAAACCCAGAGTCCTGGAAGAGCCCAAAAAATGATTCTTGTCTATGCATCATCTCCAGGACTGTGTGAATGGCTCCACAAGAACCTGAACCCCAGGTGGATACGCATCTCCAGAGCCATGCCTGGAGTGTAGACAGTGACCTCTCACAGGACCACGTATGCCGAGGGAGATCAACCCCAGCCCTGACACCAAAGGAGCATTTGTAGAACTCTATGAGTTCTCCACAGACTTCTAAAATTGGCAGTGAGAACTTCCCAACTCTACAGATGATTTGCTCCTGGGCTAAGAAGTGCACATATCACAAGTAGTTTGGGAAACATTTCTGACACCCCATTTTCACATCAACACAGTTACTCCAAGACCCAAAACCAAGCACTATTCAGTTGATTCCAAACTTTACATGGTGAGGTAACAGCAATCAAAAATACAAACAGTCACTCGACAAATGTGAGACCAGACATCTATACCAAGAAAAGCCATCAACAACCTAACTCCAGATGCTTAGGTCACATCGCAAAAAAGAATATGAGAAACCAAAATAAAGTGCTTCCTGCAGCAACCAGTACACCTATCACAATATCTCCTGAGATGACCAACTTAGGTGATACAGAAGACACTGATTTCAAAATAGCAATTATAGATATACTCAATCGACTCAAAGAGGAAAGGCTAAATTCCAGAAGAAGTTGGTGAAAACACAGAAAAATGAACTAAAGAAAATAACTCAAGATATTAAAGTATAATGTACTAAAGAAATAGAATTTCTGAAAAAAAAATCAGCAATAAAAGTTGAAAGGAGAAATTCAATCTGTGAAATTAAACTCAGTGGAAAGTTTAAGCAATAGAATGGATCAAATAAAA
>NW_008340864.1:5166-6235 GCF_000622305.1 Nannospalax galili | reverse complement strand
TGTTAAATTAAAAACAAAAAAGCCCAGGAACAGAATGTGCAGGAACTCTGGGATACTATAGAAAGATCATATCTACAAATCACAGATATACGAGAATGAGCAGAAACACAGGTCCAAGGCGCCGAAAGTATTTTCAACAAAATCATTGGACAAAATTCATCAAATCTAATGTAGAAGGACTGTGTGAATGGCTGCATAAGAACCTGAACCTAGGTGGATATGCAGCTCCAGAGCTCTGCCTGGAATGCAGACAGTGACCTCTCACAGGACCTCAAAGGATAGTGAAAGCTTCTAGAGAAAAGTCCCAATCACATATAATGGGAGGTCTATGAGACCTCATTGTAGATTCTGAAATCTCTGAGAGGGCATGGACTGATGTTCTACAAATTCTTAAAAGTCACAGATACAAACCCAGTCTATTACGCCCAGCAAAATGATCAGATAAAGTAGAAGGAGAAAGGAAATCTTTCCATGATAAAAACAAACTTCAGGAATTTATGTCCACAAAGTCACCTTTACATAGATACTGGGAGGAATGAGTCTTCTCTAATGAGAAGATTGCACACACACGAGAAGGCACAAGGAATAATAAACAGTTCCAGAGCAGTTAATCAAAAGAGGACAAAGAAAAAAAAACTACCACAACAAAATAAGAGGATTTAATAAATGTTGGTGAGAAATAACTCAATGTTAAGTATCTTAATTCTCAATAACAAGATACAGATTAACTTACTGGATTAGAAGCGGATCATATCTTTTTGCTGCCTCCAAAAATACAACTGATCATTAAAAACAGACACCGCCTTAAGAATAAAAGGATGGAAAAAGGCATTCCAAGCAAATGCATCTAAGAAAGAAGCAGATGTGGCTATTCTGGTATATGGTAAAAAAGACTTCAAACCAAAACTAGTCAGAAGGGATAGAAAAGGACATTTCATAGTCATTAAAGAAAAATCCGCGGAGAGGTTATGGAATCCTAAACATATGCATCAAACACAGGACACCCAATTTCATAAAAGAAAAACTATGACATCTAAAATCACATGATGACTCAAAGGCAGTGATAGGG
>NW_008340864.1:2106-5114 GCF_000622305.1 Nannospalax galili | reverse complement strand
TAAAATTTGTTGAAACTTGCAAGTTAAATGACATCATAAATCAAATGGACCTAACAGACATTTACAGAACATTCTATGTAAACACCAAAGAATACATTTTCTTCTCAGCAATTCATGGAATTTTCTCCCAAATCAACCACATATCAGGACACAAAGCAAGTTTCTGCAAATTTTAAAAGTATGAAAGGACATCCTGTATCCGATCTGACCACAAAGGCTAAAGGACACACAACAAAAAGAGAAATGGGAAAAAGTATGCAAACTGTTGAATCTAAAAAAACACTACTGAATGAAAATTGGATCAAGGGAGAAATCAAAAAGCAAATTTAAAAATTCCCAGAATTGAATACAAATGAAAGCAGAGTATATCAATATCTATGGCACACAGGGAAGGCAGTCCTATGACGGAAGTTTAGAGCATTAGGTGTCTACATCAAGCAGCTTGAGAAGTTGCATACTAACAATTTAATCATGCACTTGAAAGCATTAGAAAAACAAGAACAACCCCCCTCTAAAAAAACTTAGATGAGAAGAGATAATAAAATTGTGGCTAAAATCAATCAAACAGAAATGAAAAAAATAATACAAAGAATCAATGGGATGAAGAGTGATTTCTTTGTATAGATTAACCAGATTGACAAACCTTTAGTCAGTTTAACTGAAAGAAGACTCAATGAAATCATAGATGCAAAAGGGAAAAGTTACAAGAGATACTGAAGCTTTTTGGAGAATCATAACTTACTTTCATGGCCTGTATTCCACAAATTCGAAAATCTCATAGAAATGAATGAATTTCTAGATTTGTATGACCTACCAAAATTAATCCAAGATGAAATAATTTAAATAAGCCCACCAGAGCATGTAAGATATAAGCGATATTTTCAAATATGCCAAGTTAAAAAGAAAATCCCAGTACATCATAGATACAGTGAATAATTCTGCCAGATTTTCAAAAAAGAACAAATTTCAATACCCATCAAATTCTGCAAGATAGAAGAGGAAGGAACACTTTCAAATCATTTTTATGAAAGCTCTATTAACCTGATACCAAAACCAAACACTAAACAAAAAGGAAAATTACTCTGATGAATATCGATGCAAAAATTACCAAGAAAACCCTTCCAAACTGAATGCAAGATCACATCAAAAAGATTATTTATCACAAACATTAGGTTTCATGCCAAAGATGCATGGATGATTCAACATGTATAAATCAATAAATTCAATATACCACATAATCAGACTCAAGGAATAAAACAAAATGATCATCTCATTAATTGCAGAAAAGGCCTTTGGTAATATCCAACATCCAATCATGATAAAAGTCACGGAGAATCCAAGGATACAGAGGACATAATTCAACATAATACAGACAGTATATAACAAGCGCACAGCTAACATCATACCAACTGAAGAAAACCTCAAAGCATTTCTACTAAAATCAGGAACAAAATGGTTGTATATTCTCCTAATTTCTGTGCAATATATTCCTTGTTGTTTTAGCTAGATCAGTAAAACAAATGAGGGAGATAAAGGGATGCAAATTGCAAAGGAAGAAGTCAAATTATCCCTGCTTGCATATAATATGATTACGTACATAAAAGACTATAAAGACTCAACCAGAAAACTCCTAAAGCTGATAAACACATTCAGCAATGTAAGAGGATACAAAATTAACATTTGAAAATCAGCACGCTTCCTATATACAACCAAGAAACTTACTGAGAATAAATCAGGGGAAAAATCAAATTCATGATAGCCTCAAAAAACAGAAACTAGCTTGGAACAAGTCTAGCCAAGGAAGTGAAAGACCTGAATAATAAAAATTTTACGACCTTGAAGAAAGAAGTTGAGGAAGATACCAGAAGGTGGAAAGATCTACCATGCTCATGGATCAGTAGGATTAATATTGTGAAAATGGCTATCCTACCAAAAGCAATCTAAAGATTCAATGCATTCCTTATTAAAATTCAAATGCAATTCTTCAGAGAAGTTGAAAAAAGAATCTCAAATCTCATATGGAAACATAAGAAATCTATGATATTCCAAACATTCCTGAACAATAGAAGAAGAGCTGCAGGTTTCACAATCCCTGATTTCAATTGTATATACTACAGAACTCTAGTAATAAAAATGACATGCCACTAACATAAAAATCAACACATTGATGAACGGAATAGTGTTGAGGACACAGATTTAAGTCTATGCAGTTACAGTTACTTGATTTTTCACTAAGGAGCCCGAAACACACCTTGAAAAAAGACAGCATTTACAGTATATGGTGCTGGTCAAACTGGATAGCTATATATAGGAGAATAAAATTAGATATATGTCACCATGATCAAGATACAATTCCAAGTAGACCAAGGACTTCCTCATAACACCTGATACCCTGAAACTGATAGAGGGGAGTGTTGTGAATGCAGTGGAACTTAAAGTCACAGGAACAGTATTTCTGAAAAAGTGCAGGCATTAAGTTCAGCAATTGACAAATAGGACCTCATGTAACTAAAAAGCTCCTGTAGCGAAGACTAAATCATTATTTGAATGAAGAGGAGACCTATTGAATGCGAAGAAACTTTATGAGCTAAACTTCTGACAGAGGGTTAATATCTAGAATAGACAAACAACTAAAAAATTCATAATAATAAACCACCCAATTAAAACTTGGGGCAAGGAGCTAAGCAGAGAGTTCTCAAAAGATGAAACTCAAAGCATAAGGAATATGTTAATTGCTCTTAGTATGGTAGTGACACTTTCATCTTGTGGGGGATCAACAGCTGTTTAATTGGAATTAAGGCCCACTCAATGGGAGGGAACTCATGTGAAGTAGTATAAACACGGCCAAATATATGCTGGAGATGTCATAATACTAGAGGAAAAAACTACTTATGCCACATCTATAGGACAACATAATTTCTTACTTTATTCTAAATATGCACCCTCATATTTACAGACAAGTGTACCTTTCACCCCTGATCACCAAGTTTCCTTTAGCAACCAACAGA
>NW_008340864.1:0-1230 GCF_000622305.1 Nannospalax galili | reverse complement strand
ATGTGGTTGTGGGGAACTGTATCCTGGTCATCTGCAAGAGAAGCCATTGCTCTTAACTGCTGAGTCATCTCTGTAGGCCCAACCTAAGTTACTCATGGCTAAAGAAAGGTGGAAAGACAGTGTCTTATACGTTTGGGACTCTTGGTAGGCCCAGTGCATGGACCCACCCTCAAGGACACTGGGGAACCCATATCTTGCTCTATATGTATATGTACATATATATATATTCATTCATGAGTTCATTAAATTTGGTAGGGTACAGTTGGGTAAGTTATGGAGAGGGGAGTGTCTCTGAATGGCATCAAAGTCATTGTATGACAATTGTAGGAAAATTCCAAAATTTCATCAAAATTACAAAAGAAAATGATAAATGTCAATAGCTATTAGGAAAATGCAAATTAAAACTACATTGAGATTTCATCTTTACCAAGTCAGAATGGCTAAGTTCCAAAAAACAAACAAAAAATGCTTGCAAGATTTTGGGAAAGGGGAACACTTCTTCACTGCTGGTGGGAATGCAGAATGTTGTAGCCACTATGGAAATCTCTGCGGAGATTCCTCAAAAAGGGAGAAATAGATCTACCACATGATTCAGCCAAACCACTTTTGGGCACATACCCAAAGAACTCCATATTCTACTATGTAGATATCTGCTCATCTTTCTTTACTCATTGCTCATCTTTGCTCATTGCTGCTCTATTCACAATAGTCAGGAACTAGAAGCAACGTAGGTATCAATCAAATGATAAATGAATAATGAAAAGAGGTACATTTACACCATGGAATATTATTCAAGTATTAAGCAAGTTGAAATTATGAATTTCACAGGTAAATGGATAGAACTGGAAGGAATCATCCTGAGTCAGGTAACCCAGACCCAGAAAAATGAACATTTTATGTTCTCGCTCATAGTTGGATGCTAGTTTTGAATCGTTAGATAGGTGTGTTTCAATTGGAAAGTCCATAAAGGTCAGGAAACTAGTAAGGGTCCATGGGGGGAGGCTTCTTGGAAGGGGACAGAGAATACAGTTTTATAAGTGGGGAAATGGGAGCAATGGAATATGAAGAGTTAAATAGGGTGGAGAATAGTAGGGCAGGATAGAAAAGGGATTAAGGGAGGAATAACTAACAATAATGGCCTTTTGAAAAAGTCAAATGGAAATTCATCTCTATAGAAGTTTCTTAAAGTATTTACATATGCAATATAAAAATGATTTAAATAGCGTCACC
>NW_008340863.1:796-1077 GCF_000622305.1 Nannospalax galili | reverse complement strand
AAGAGAAGTGGGAATAGTGGACAGCCTTGTCTGGTTCCTGATTTCAATGGGCATACTTCCAGTTTTTCTAGATTTAGAATGATGTTGGCTGTGGGTTTGTTGTATATGGCTTTATGTCCAGGTTTGTTCCCTCCAGTCCAATTCTCTCTAGGAATTTGAACATAAATTCATGTGAATTTTGTCAAAGGCCTTCTCTGCATCTTTTGAGAAGACCATGTGGTTCTTGTCTTCGAGCCCATTTATATGATTTATGACGTTTATTGACTTATGTATATTGAAAG
>NW_008340863.1:0-542 GCF_000622305.1 Nannospalax galili | reverse complement strand
AAAGGTCTGATAGAATTCTGCTCTAAATCTATCTGGTCCTGGGCTTTTTTTAGTCAGGACATTTTGTATTGCTGTTTCAATTTCCTTATGTGTTATGGGTCTGTTTAAGCTGTTAATCTCTTCTTGGTTTAGTTTTGGTGGTTCCCATGCTTTTAGATATCCGTCCATTTCTTTTAGATTTTCAAATTTAGTAGCATATAGGTTTTTAAAATATTACATTATACTGTTCTGGATCTAATTCATGTCTGTTGTAATGTTTCCCCTTTCATCTCTTTCATCTCTGATTTTCTTGATTTGGAAGTGTTCTTTCTTTCTTTTGGTTAACTGGGCTAGCAGTCTATCAATCTTGTTTATCTTTTCAAAGAAGCTGCTCTTGGATTCCTTGATTCTTTGTATTGTTTTCTTTGTTTTGATGTCATTAATTTATGCTCTGCTTTTTGTTATTTCTTCTTGTCTGCTGAGTTTGACTTTCATTTGTTGTTGTTTTCATGTGTCTTGAGTTGCAATGTTAAATCATTTATTTGTGTTATTTCTGATTTTTT
>NW_008340862.1:48863-49052 GCF_000622305.1 Nannospalax galili | reverse complement strand
AGTTCTCCACACTGCTTTCCATAGGGGTTGCACGAGTTTGCAATCCCACAAGCAGTGAATGAGCATTCCCCTTTCCAAGCATCCTCTCCACAACTTCACTCTTAGAACTGCTTTTAATGTGCCCCAGAGGTTGTATTGTGTTGTATTGTCCTTTTCATTGAATTCCAGGAATTCTTTTAATTTCTCCTT
>NW_008340862.1:46480-48693 GCF_000622305.1 Nannospalax galili | reverse complement strand
TTTCTCCCACTCTGTGGGTTTTCTCTTCACTTCCTTGGTTGCTTCTTTTGCCGTATAGGAGCTTTTTTGTTTAATGAGGTCCCACTTGTTGATTTTTCACCATAATTTCTAAGCAGCTGATATCTGATTTAGAATGTCCTTTAATAAACCCATATCTTGTAGGGTACTGTCTATGTTTTCTTCAAACACATTCAAAATTTCAGGTTTCACATTGAGGTCTTTGATCTATTTGGAGTTGACGTTTTATACAAAGTGAAAGATAAGGACCTAGTTTCATTATCCTACAGGTGGAGATCCAGTTTTGTCAGCGCTATTTGTTGAAGATGCTGTCTTTCTTCCAGTGTGTGTTCTTAGTTCCTTTGTCAAATATCAGATGGCTGAAATTTCATGTACTCATATTTGGGCCTTCAATTATGTTTCATTGATCTGTGTGTCTGTTTCTGTGCCAGTTGGGTGCTGTTTTTATGATTATAGCTCTGTAATATAGTTTGAAATCTGGTATAGTAATCCTCCAGCTTTGCTCTTTGTGCTCAGGATTTCTTTGGCTATGTAGCAGTCTTTTGTAATTCCATATGAATATTAAGATTTTTTTCTAGTTCTGTGAAGAATGACATGGATATTTTGATTGGGATCACATTGCATCTATCCATTGCTTTTGGTAGAATGGTCATTTTCACAGTATTAGTTTTTCTAATCCATGAGCATGAGAGGTCCTTCCATCTCTTGATGTCTTCCTCAATCTATTTCTTCAACTATTAAAAATTCATTGTAGAAATATTTAATGTCTTTGCTCACATTTACTACTGGATACTTTTTTTGAGACTATTGTGAAAGGGAGGGTTTCCATGAACTCTGATTGCTTGTTATTGGTGTATATGAATTATTTTGATTTTTGTAGATTAATTTTGTAACTTGCCATTTTGCTGAACTTGTTAAACATTTCTAGGAGTTTTCTGGTGGAATTTTTTGGGATCTCTTATGTATAGTATCATATCATCTGCAAACAAGGATAGTTTGATATCTTCTTTTCCAATTAGTACTCCTTTTGTTTCCTTTTCTTGTCTTATTGCTCTAGCAAGAATTTCAAGCACTGTGTTGAAAAGGAGTAGAGATAGTGGATAGTGTTGCCTGGTTCCTGAATTTAATGAGAATGCTTCCAATTTTTCTCCATTTAGAATGATGTTGGCTGTGGGTTCATTGTATACAGCTTTAATAATGTTGTGGTATGGTCCTTCCAGTCCAATTCCCTCTAGGACTTTTAACATAAATGCATGTTGAATTTTGTAAAAGGCCTATGCATATATTGAGATGACCATGAGATTTTTGTCTTTGGGTCCATTTATATGATTTCTTACATTTTTGACTTATGTATATGCATCTCTGCAATAAAGTCTACTTGATCATGACTGGTAATCTTTTTGATGGTTGTCTGTATTTGGGTTCAAGTATTTTGTTGAGAATTTTTGCATCCATGTTAATGAAGAATTTGGTGTTATAGTTTTTTTTTATTGTGTCTTTACCTTTGTGTGATACTGACTTCATAGAAGGAATTTGGGAGTTCTCCCTCTCTTTCTATCATTTTGAATAAATTAAGAAGTATTTGTTGTTGATCTTCTTTAACTAATGGTTGAATTTTACTGTGAATCCATCTAGGGTAGGGCTTTTTTTAGTAGGGAGATTTTGTATCACTGTTTCAATTTCCGTATATGTTATGTGTCTGTTTAATATCTCTTCTTGATTTAGCGTTGGTGGTTCCCATGAATTTAGATATTCATTCTTTTTTTTTTTCAGGTTCTCAAACTAATTAGAATATAGGTTTTTAAAGTATTCCCTTATAACGTTTGGATCTTTTTGTGTCTATTGTGATGTTCCCCTTTCATCTCTGAGTTTGTTGATATGGATTTTCTATTTCTTTATTTTGGTTGATGAGGCGAAGAGTCTGTCTTATCTTTTCTTTTTTTCCCCAGTTAATTATTTATTTAATAAACACATACTTAGAAGAAGCATTTCAATACAACAGCGTTGACATATTCAATAACAATTTTCTGAGCTAAGATGCATCTTTTTCAAAATCGGCTGTAAATTTTTAGGTTTACAGTTGAATTAATACAGTTATACAATATTGTACTCAGATAAACATTTTAAGATATAAAATTAAATGAGGTTTTAACGTTTGAAAAAGATCTCCATTTCATTATTAAAATACACAGTTT
>NW_008340862.1:37059-42754 GCF_000622305.1 Nannospalax galili | reverse complement strand
AAATGTATGCTGAATTTTGTCAAAAGCCTTTTCTGCATCTATTGAGATGACAATGTGGTTTTTGTCTTTGAGTCCATTTATATTATTAATGACATTTATTGACTTACGTATATTGAACCATCCCTGCATCTCTAAAACTGACTTAATCATGGTGGATGATCTTTTTGATGTGTATCTGTATGCGTTTTGCAAGTATCTTGTTGAGAATTTTTGCAGCTATGTTCATTAAGGATATGGGTCTATAGTTTTCTTTTTTGGTTGTATCTTTACCTGGATTTGGTATTAGAGTGATGCTGGCTTTATAGAAGGAATTTGGAAGTTCTCCCAATGGAAGAAAATGGAAGTTCTCATTTCTATCTTTTCAAATAAATTAAGTAGTATTGGATATAGATCTTCTTTAAATGTCTGATAGAATTCTGCTGTAAATCCATCTGGCCCTGGGATTTTTTTTAGTCAGGAGGTTTTGTATTACTGTTTCAATTTCTTTTTGTGATATGGGTCTGTTTAAGCTGTTAATCTCTTCTTGGTTTAGTTTTGGTGGTTCCCATGCCTTTAGATATGCATCCATTTCTTTTAGGTTTTCAAATTTAGTAGCATATAGGTTTTTAAAGTATTCCCTTATAATGTTCTGTATCTTTCTGGTGTCTGTTGTTTCCCCTTTCATCTCTGATTTTGTTGATTTAGAGGTGCTCTTTCTTTCTTTTGGTTAAATGGGCTAGCGGTCTGTCAATCTCGTTTATCTTTTCAAAGAACCAGCTCTTGGATTCGTTGATTCTTTATATTGTTTTTGTTTCAATTTCATTAATTTCTGCCCTGATTTTTGTTATTTCGTGTGGTTTGCTGGGTTTGGGTTTCGTTTTCTGTTGCTTTTCAAGTGTGTTAAGTTGCGATGTTAAGTCATTTACTTTTGTTCTTTCTGATTTTTTGATGTAGGCACTTAGAGGTATAAATTTCCCAATAAGGACTGCTTTCAGCATGCCCCAGTGGTTTTGTTGTGTTGTACTGTCCTTTTCATTTAGTTCCAGGAATAATTTTATTTCTTTCTTAATTTCTCTTTTGACCCATTCATCATTCAGGAGTGTGTTGTTTAGTCTCCATGTGTTCATGTGGTGATTAGGGCTTCTTCCAGTGTTGATTGTAAGCTTTATTGCACTGTTTGATAGAAAGCATGGAATTATTTCAATCTTTTTGTATTTGTTGAGGTTTGTTTTGTGCCCCCATACCCATATATGATTGATTTTGGAGAAGGTTCTATGTGGTGCTGAGTAGAAAGTATGTCCTTTGGTGCTTGGGTGGAATACTCGGTAGATGTCTGTCAAGTCCATTTGATATATGGTATTGTTTAATTCAGATGTCTCTCTGTTAACTCTCTGCCATGTTGACCTATTTAATGGAGGCAGTAGGGTATTGAAGTCCCCTACTGAGTTGGGATTAATTTGGGTCTTAAAGTCCTGTAGTATTGTTTTTATGAAGTGTGCACCAGAGTTTGGTGAATATATGTTCATGATTGTAATATCTTCTTGATTTATTGTTCCTTTGATCAGAATGAAGTGTCCCTCTTTATCTCTTTTGATTAGTTTTATCTTAAAGTCTATTTTGTCAGGTATTAGAATTGCTACACCTGCTTTTTTCTTAGTAGCATTTGCTTGGTATGTTTTTTTCCATCCTTCACTTTAAGATAGTGTCTGTCCATGAAAGTGAGATGGGTTTCTTGCAGACAACAAAAAGATGTGTTTGTTTCTTAACCCATTCACCTAGTCTTTCTTGCAGACAACAAAAAGATGGGTTTCTTTCTTAACCCATTCACCTAGTCTTTGTCTTTTGACTGCAGCTTTCAGTCTGTTAATATTTAAAGTTATTAATGAAAGAGTATTGAATCCAGTCATTTTTATTTCTTTTTACATTCATGATGTAGCTGTATTTTCCACAGTTATACCTTCATTGGATTTCTTTCCACAATCCCTTGGGTATAGTCATTCTTTTCTTCAGCTCTCTGTATTGCTCCCAGAATTCTCTGAAGGGCTGGTTTTGTGGACATGAATTCCTTCAGCCTATTTATGTCATGGAAGATTTTTCTTTCTCCTTCGACTATAATAGATATTTTTGCTGGGTATAGTAGCCTGGGTTGGCATCTGTGGCCATTTAAAACTGGGAATACTTTGGTCCAGGCTCTTCTGGCTTTCATAGTTTGCACTGAAAAGTCAGCTGTAATCCTAATGGGTTTTCCTTTATATGTGACTTGTTTCTTTTTTGCAGCTTTCAGTATTGTCTCTTTGTTTTGTACGTTTAGTGTTTTTACTATGATATACCATGGTGAGTTTCTTTTCTGATCCTGCCTGCTTTTTGCTTCTTGTATTTGTATGGGCATGTCTTTCTTTAAGTTTGGGAAATTTTCTTCCACAATTCTGTTGAAGATCTGGTCCATGCCATTGTCTTGGGATTCTTCTCCTTCTTGTATGCCTATGATTCGCAAGTTTGGTCTTTTTATGGTATCACTCAATTCCTGCATATTCCATTCTTGTGATTTCTTAAATTTTTCATAATCTTTGCTTGAGTGGTCCAGTTCGTCCACTTTATCTTCCAATCTTGATACTCTGTTTTCCATTTCGTTCATCCTATTGGTGAGGCTTTCTCCTGTCGTTTCTAATTGGCTTATGGAGTGTTTCACTTCGTTCTTTACTTCAGCCTGAGTATTCTTCAATATTTCTAGCTCTTTTCTGAATTCAGTCAGAAGTTTATCCCTATCTTCCTTCAGCTCTATGATTACCTTCTTTGTGTGTTGTTTAAATTCACTGAATTCTTTTATCATGTTTATAATTGTTCTTTTGAGTTCCATGTCCTTCATTGTCCCTAGGGAGTTCTCATTGTACTCCTCTAGAGGACTATTGGTATGTGGTGGGGATATACTATTTTGATTTTTCATGTTATTACTTTTCTCTGTGACTTTGGCATGTGGATTTCTTTTGTAGATTCTGGCTCTTCTATGAGACTCAAGCTTTCCTTTGTTGAGTTTAGTTCTGCTTATTTTTGTAAACTTTATGTGCCTTTGTAGTTTACTTGTTGGACATAAAAAGCTGGTTGGTCTAGGCTTCAGGCTGTCCCTTTTGAGTTTATATTGGAGTGGCCAAATTGGTTGTTTACTTTTTGGGCATGAAAGGCTGGTTCCTCTAAGCTTCCAGTTCTCTATTTTGATTTTTTATTGAAGTGGCCAGATTGCTTTTGTCTTAAGGAGTTCCCATGGAGGCCCAAGTCAGATGAGGATCAGATGCTCTCAGGCTTTCTCCTAAGGTCTGGATCCCTCCAGGATAGATTTTGACCTCAGGAGCTGAGCCCAGGAAAGATGCTGGACGAGGGCAGCTGGTGGCCGTGCCATGCAAAGATGCAATGGAAGATGGGGGCAGGAGGCAGCTCAAAGGCCCCCTTGGGACTGCACTGAGGAGCTGGGTTGGTCTGGCTGCAAAGGACCAGGAAGAGGAAAGGTCAGCCAGGGCATCCAAGCTGGTGGGTAGTGCAGACCCAGGGAGGCAGAGGGAGGTGAGGGTGGTGCCAGGCCCAGAGCACCTCTGGGGACCCTAGAAGGAACTGAGTTTTTCTGGATGCACAGGATCAGGAAGAAGCAGTGGTGGTTCCCCAGGTGTCTTGGGCACCAAGTTAAGGATTGGGACAGGACCCAGGCTAGGAGGAGAGACCAGCAGAGGAGATGGGTGGGTGAGTGAGGCTGGGGGATTCAAGACAGAGATCACCCAATCTACTTACCCCAGAGAGAGAAGCCTGTGGGTTGGAGATAGGCCTGCTGGCCCTGCAGGCCCAGGGAAGCAGAGGGAGGTGAGGGTGGGGCCAGGCCCAGAGGCGGTGCTGCTGGGGACCTGAGAAAAAACTGAGTTGCTCTGGTTCATTCTATCTTTTGGAACTAGTGGGGTACTGAAGTACCCTACTCTCCTGTGTTGGGGTTAATGTGTGTCTTATAGTCCTAGAGTACGGAGGAGAGACCAGCAGAGGAGATGGGTGGGTGAGTGAGGCTGGGGGATTCAAGACGGAGATCACCCAATCTACTTACCCCAGAGAGAGAAGCCTGTGTGTTGGAGATAGGCCTGCTGGCCCTGCAGGCCCAGGGAAGCAGAGGGTGGTGAGGGTGGGGCCAGGCCCAGAGGCAGTGCTCCTGGGGACCTGAGAAAAAACTGAGTTGCTCTGGTTCATTCTGTCTTTTGGAACTAGTGGGGTACTGAAGTACCCTGCTCTCCTGTGTTGGGGTTAATGTGTGTCTTATAGTCCTAGAGTAGTGATTTTTATCAAATTGGGTGTACCAGAGTTTGGTGCATATATGCTCATGGCTGTAATATCTTCTTGGTCAATTGTTCCTTTGATCAGAATGAAGTGACCCTCTTTATCTCTTCTGATTAGTTTTAGTTTGAAGTCCATTTTGTCAGATATTAGAATTGCAACCCCTCTTTATTTCTTAGTGCCCTTTGCTTGGAATATTTTTTCCATCCTTTTACCTTAAGGTAGTGCCTGTCCTTGAAGATGAGATGAGTTTCTTGCAGACAATAAAAAGGTGGATTTTGTTTCTTAATCCATTCAACTAGCCTGTGTGTTTTGACTGGGCAGTTCAGGCCATTGATATTTAAAGTTATTATTGAAAGATGTATATTGGTTGCCATCATTTTAATTTCTGTTTGCATTTTGGGCCTAATTATGTGTTTCCACAATTATACCTTCATTTAGTTTTGTTTTTCTTCCCTTGTTTGGGTATAGTTATACCTTTCATTTCTTTGTTTTGTTTTTGTTTTTGTTTTGTTTTTTTTTCCTCTTCTTCTTTGATTTATTTATTTTTATGGGGCTTTTGGCTGCTCTAACATTCTCCACTCTGAAGCGGTAACTCTAAAATCTTTTAAGGATTAGATACAAGCTCCCAAATACTTTCAGTATTTTTGGCCTTTGGAACAGAGTATGTTGCTAAGAGGCCCAAGCATTTTGACTTTTAGCCAAGAAACTGGCTACCTTTCTTTGTGGTCTTTTTAGCCTAACTGCCTAGCCAATTCCTACCTCCTGTTCTTATCACACCATCCTCTGAAGAGGTTACCCAAATTGCCAATAGGGAATAGGGACGCAGACCACTCTGGCTTCTTCCATGCTGAGAAGGGACACAGGGTGAGGCACTTGGAGTACCCTTTCAGTGGGTCTGTCTAAAAGATTTCCAAATTGCATAATTCTTATCTTTAAGAGGAAAAGAAAGTCCTCGAATCATGCATATGAGATGTGAAGGATAAGTAAAGGAAGAGGAATTAGCATTACAAGTTCTAGACATGGAATGAAAAAAGACAACAGGGAATTTTCAAATACTCATATGCGAGTCCATTGGAATTTCTTGACAAGGGCTTCCAAAAGCATCTCCCTATTGGGTTCAGTTGTACCTTTCTTAAGGTTTTTGTATTGCTTCAGATATTCCCCGAAGGGCTGATATGGTGGACCCAAATTCTTTCAGGTTTTTCATGTCATGGAAGATTTTCCTTTCCCCTTCAACTATAATAGATATTTTTGCTGGTTAAAATATTCTGGGTTGGCATCTATGGTCATTTAGAACTGAGAATATTTTGGTCCAGGCTCTTCTGGATTTCATAGTTTGCATTGATAAGTCAGCTGTAATTCTGATGGGTTTGCCTTAGTATGTAACTTGTTCTTCTCTAGCACTACAGAG
>NW_008340862.1:35381-36658 GCF_000622305.1 Nannospalax galili | reverse complement strand
AACATATTATTTTGGTCTCTCATATTATTACTTTTTCATTGTAATTTTTGCATGTGTATTTTTTTTGTTGGTTGTGATTCTGGTATGAAACTCAAGCCTTCCTTCTTTGAGTTGAAGCCTCATTCTGTTTGTATTATTGATGAACCTTGATTTCTTTCTGATTGGGTTTGAAAAGCCAGTTGGTCTAGGCTTCAGGCTCTCTGTTTTGATTTTATATTGGAGGGACCAGATGACTCCAGTCAGACTACACAGGGACTCTTCAGGATGATGAAACAGCCCAGGTTAGTTAGAAACACTTCAGAAGCTTCAAATGGATAGTGCCAAAGTGCAAGGAGAGGAGATGGGAGTTGGACGTGGCGTTCCCTCCTAGTCAGCAGGGAATCCTAAACCATGGAGCAATGTGAGGATTGCAGTTGGTCTCAATGTAGGGGGATGAGCAAAGCACAATTTGGAAAGCTCACCATACAGAGGCCTGAGTCAAGTGCTCTTGAACAGTTTCCAAATGTCTGGCCCCTTACTAGCCAGTAGGGAAGCCTGGCCCTGGGGCAGTGGGAGGGACTGTGAGTGGTTCCAGTGTAGGGGGATGGGCACAGTACAATTTGGGAAGCTAACTTCCCTACATGGAGGCCAGAGTCAAGCACTCTCAGGCAGTCTCCAAAGGTCTGGGCCCCTTGTTGATATTTTTTAACTTTCTTTGTGATCAAATCTTGAGGAGCTATATGTTTCTGGAGATTTACATGCCCCTTCTAAGTTTTATATTTTCTCAATGTGTTCTTCTTCATTTAGTAATTCTTTTGATCCTTTGTATTTGTGAAATGCCAGTTGCAATTTTTTCCTTCCTTGTTTCTTCTTTATTTGGGTTTTTTACTCTTTTTGCTTTACTTTGTCTTAGGGCTTGTTTTCACTTTTAAAAGTGAACTCAGTTTCATTCAGTGTTTCTGTCTTCTTTTATCTATTTCATTGACTTTACTTCTACTCTAGGACTCTTTATTTCCCTTCCTGTGCTGGCTTTGGGTTGTGATTATGACAGGTCTTTGAGGCGTGAGGATCAGGTGTTCATAGAAAATCGTCTCCATTTTTGTTTCAAGGACGCACTTCCTGCTGCATGCTTGTCTGTTGGAAGTGTTCCTGCTGTAGCCCATAGGTTTTACCATATTGCATTTCCATTTTTGTTTCTCTGGGGTAGTTTATAATTTCTTTTTTTTGCAATTGTAGCTCAGTAAATTATTTATTTTCCACACGTTTATGAATTTTCAAAGGTCTCTCTTCTTACTGAT
>NW_008340862.1:33002-34553 GCF_000622305.1 Nannospalax galili | reverse complement strand
ATTATTTTTATTTTATGTGTATGAGTGTATTGCCTGCATGTACGTAAGTGCACCTGTGCTATGCAATGTCTGTGGAAGACAGAAGAGGGTGTTGGGTCCTCTGAAACTGTTAGCTGCCATGTGAATGCTGGGATTCAAACCCAGGTCTTCTGCAAGAACAGCCAGTGTTCCTAACTGCTGAGCCATCTTTCCAGCCCCGATTTCATATTTTTAAATCTTTTTAATATATACTATATATTTGTTTTCTTCAGATTCAACATTCTGAATAAATCATCCTTTGTTTCCTAGCCTATTCCTGCTGAGAAAGCCACTGTTAGCGTGAGCGGTACTCCCTTATTTGTGAGGTGCTTCACTTTCCTGGTGTTTTCATAGTCTCCATTGTTTTAGTATAATTTGATGCAGTCTCACTCAATTCTATAAAACTGGATACTTTGTCCTTTCTATACCAGCCTATTTGAATTCTTCCTTAGATTTGAGAAATTTTCAGTGATTATTTTTAAATGGTCCTATCCATCATCTATCTCTTCATTCTTTCTCACTCCTAAAATTAGAATATTTGCTCCTTCAGTGCTGCCCCATAAATCATGTATTTTTCTCATTTTCCCTTATAATGTTTTTTGTTGTTGTTGTCGTTCTGCTGCTCTTGACACTTTATTTCATTACTTTTATTGCCAACTCTAGGAATCTTTGCATTTTAATAACTTTAATTTATCTGTTAATTCTTTATCCTATTCATTTACTGTTTCCTTCATTTTGTTGAATTCTCTGTATTTCTTAAATGTCACTGAGTTTCCTTAAATAATTGTTTTGAATTATTTGTCAAGTGGTTTGCATACTTCTTTTTTTAATTTTTTTTTATTTTTTTTTAGAAGAAGCATTTCATTACTGCTTTAACATACTCAATAACAGTTTCCAGAGCAAAGATACATCTCTTTCAAAAGTGGCTATAAAATTTTTAGGTTCACTGTTGAATTAACACGGTTATACAATATTGAACTCAGTATAAGCCCTGTAAGACATAAAATTGAATGAGTTTTTAACCTTTAAAAAGGTTCTATTTCATTTTAAAATATACTTTTTCGTACAGAAAAACTCATTGTTTTGGCTACTAACACTGAAATGTTGCCACATGCATCTCTCATCTGTATGTGTCTGATTATTACTAGTCATAATCGGTTGCACTTGGATCCTTGGCACCTGTGTATGTCTATAAAGCCATCAGGTAGATTTCAATGGTAATGTTTGTCACTTCTACTAATTAACATAATGTGAATTTCCATGCTTCCTCCTCAAATATAATACATTTTTAAAAATTTGTTGATTTTGTGTGTGTGTATGTGTGTGTGTGTGTATCACACAGAACATCCCAAACCATCTTATTCAACTATACACCCACTTCCCAGATGGCACCCTCCCATAGCCTCCCTCCCCCACTAGAGCTCTTATATTCTGATATCCCTGCTACTTTCTGCTGTGTTGTCAGCACCCCAGCCATTCCCCACTACTTGTCCTTCTGGTGAATCTAGTCAGCCTATCTAGAGGTCTTTGTTT
>NW_008340862.1:29632-31339 GCF_000622305.1 Nannospalax galili | reverse complement strand
AGGCCTTTTTACTTGCCTCATGTATAGCTATCCCAGTCAAATAAGTTCTGCAAGGCCCATTTGTACTTCTGTTCTTGTATATGATTCCACATAGTCTAACACTGTGACTTGCATAGACTTGGGATGAGACCACATCTAGCCACTTAAGTTCATAAGTCTACCAGTTCTCTAAATATGTCCCTAAAACCTACCCACAGAGATTATTATATTATCCATGGCAAGAGTACCATGCATTGGAATGAGATTGGATTCAACAGTCCACATTGTTTTATGTTAGACTGTTTAGCAAGCACTTGGGATACTTGTGATTTCATGAAAATAAGTCGTTGCAGGTAATAGTCCTAATTCAGAATACTTGGAGTGAGAAGTATGTGGTATTTTGGACTGTGAAGGATTTGAACCTTTTGGGATTTAGCATATACATGATGAGATATTTTGGAGATAAGACACAATTCTTGCCATGAAGTTCTTTTATGTGTCATAGCACCCTATTCATTCAACCTGAAAATAAATCTTGTAGTCAGTGTTCCTCCATATTCCTGCAGACTGTCACAAGAGGACAGGTGTAGACATTTCCATTACAGTATCATGTTCTGATCCAGAAAGTCTTTGATTTGATGACATTTTGGATTTGGGGTTCAGGAATTCCAATGTCTAGAACAAGCATAGAAAAAGCATCTCACTCTTCATAAACCATCAAGAAAACAGCCATTCATCATGTTAATAAAATATTTGAAATAAAAAAAATTCTTTGGTGGCATACACCTTTAATCCCAGCACTCAGGAGCAGAGGCAGGCGGATCTCTGTGAGTTCAAGGCCAGCCTGTTCTACATAGTGAGTTCCAGGACAGCTAGGGCTACAGGGAGACCCTGTCTCAAAAAGACCGAAAAAAAAAAAAAACCCACCCCACTAATCCAGAAGACAGGAAAACAGAAGATGCTAAGCAAATCAGAAACTTTTATCTGAAATTGTAACCTTATTTTGGCATTTTTCCTGAACAAACTTGCATGGTGTTTTTACAATTCTATTGTTTATTTCTAGGTGCAAGCAAGTTATGATGTGACACGCTATGAAAATATTTTCTCCCTGTTCTGGATTCTGGAGCAGCTTCTTACAAAGAAAACAGAAGGAGAGCCATCCTCACAGGTTGACCACAGTGACCAAGATATCCAGAAATATCTTCAGAAGCATGATGAAACTATCTTCCGACTTTCCGACACATTTCCCTTATTTACTTTTTATTTATGGAGACTGAGCATTCTCTTGAACTCAGAGAAGATGGAAGCTCGAGAATAAATTATTTTCTTAGTAATTAACCAAATACAGAAAACAGTATTCTTAAACAGTTTTCAAAAATGTTTTTAAATGATCATTTTACTTGATCTCTCAGGATACTCATTAATTCAACTTAATGATGAGTCTTTTGTATAAAAGAGTGTGGATCATTTTTCTATATTACAATCAGTTTCAGTTGAGAATGCCAGCATTATTTCTGCATAATTGTATCTTCCTTCACTCAGTATAGTCTAGCCTTGTTCTCTAGATGATCAATTGTCTGTCTCGTACAGTGCATTAAACTGTGAAAGACTTCCATGTAATAGAAATAGTGTGCAAAATTGTAATGAAAGAGAGCATAGGCTTTTGCCATTTTAAACACTTTTAAACACAAGTGGTGAAAAATCCAATTCATTGCATACCTGTTCTTA
>NW_008340862.1:22115-29533 GCF_000622305.1 Nannospalax galili | reverse complement strand
ATTACACAATTTCCTTGACTTCATTTCAATTATTAAAATTTTAACTGACAATCTTAATGAACAGATATTGTATACTTTCCTATGGTGCAATTTAAAGAACAACTAATGTGATTTTCTTTGCCTTGTTAATTATGTGTGATGGTGTTTTGTAAGTTAATTATCATTTCTAAATACCATTAGTACTGAAAACTAAGCTTTGCTAATTTCTTCTAAAAATATATAAATTTTTATCATTTCCCACAATTATTTTTGGAATTATTTCAAGCTTTCTTAAGGAAATGTATTTTTTTTCCTAAGTGTATGTCAATCAGCTATTACTCTTTAACCAATACCCACAAAACCTCAAAGGAATGCAGTGATAAACATTTATTTCTCAAATATTTACAGGTCACATGAGGGTCAGCTGGTTTGCACTGGACTCTGCTGAGAGTGCTGCCCAAGCTGCACATCATCCTGGTCAGCCAGCTTGCCCTAAGTCAAGCTGGGTCTCTTCACATTTGCTTACTCTGGGACCCAGGATGATGGGAGCCAGCTATTCAGGGGATGCTTTTCTGAAGACAGTGGCAGCTAGCTGAAAGGACTGGGATAGAAGATGCTATGGTTACCTCCACACATATACAGAGTCCAGCATACATCAAATTCTCAAGCACTAAGAAAACAGCAGCAACAACACTCCATTCACCTGGAGTGGAAAAACTTAAAAGTTCTATGGAAAGGAATGCAGTGATAAACATTTATTTCTCAAATATTTACAGGTCACATGAAGGTCAGCTGGTTTGCACTGGACTCTGCTGAGAGTGCCGCCCAAGCTGCACATCATCCTGGTCAGCCAGCTCGCCCTAAGTCAAGCTGGGTCTCTTCACATTTGCTTACTCTGGGACTGAGGTTGATGGGAGCCAGCTATTCAGGGGATGCTCGACTGGAGACCAGAACATCATCCCACTACAAGTGCTACTTGAACACAAGAAGGTTCCTGTCCCTAGTTAGGAGGTGCTTTTCTGACATGTGTAAATGACTTCAGAAGCATGTTCTGAAGACAGTGGCAGCTAGCTGAAAGGACTGGGATAGAAGATGCTATGGTCACCTCCACACATATACAGAGTCCAGCATACATCAAATTTTCAGGCACTAAGAAAACAGCAGCAACAACACTCCATTCACCTGGAGTGGAAGAACTTAAAAGTTCTATGACAAAAGAGATACTGTAGGAAAGGATGAAGACTGGAGACCAGAACATCATCCCACTACAAGTGCTACTTGAACACAAGAAGCTTCCTGTCCCTAGTTAGGAGGTGCTTTTCTGATATGTGTAAATGACTTCAGAAGCATGCAGTTATAGTGCATAAAAGCCACTTCCTAAGGCATCTCATCCTTCTACCACAGTCATTATACTTTAGCTTTCATCTGAAATTCCCTGATAGCTGAGGATGGTGAACACTTTTTAATGTTTCCTTATCATTCGTGTTCCTTCTAAGAGTTTTCTGTTGAAGTTCATGGTTTTTAAATCAAGTTGTTTATTTTCCTAATTTATAGTTATTTTTTAATTCATTGTATATTCTATGTACTAATCATTTCTTAGATGAGTATCTGGCAAAGACTTTCTCCCGTTCTGGTTACTGCCAGTCATTTCCTTCACTGTTTTCTGTACAGAGAATATTTAGTGTCATGAGATACCAGTTTTCAGTTGTTGGTCTTATTTCTTGTGCTAACAGTTCTATGCAAGCTGAGAGATAAGGATCTAGTTTTATTTTTCTGCATGTAGCTATCCAGTGTTCCCAGCACCATTTGTTGATAATACTCTTTCGGTGCATCTTTCTTAGCATCTTAATAAAAAATCACTTAACTATAGTTGTGTGGTCTGGCAAAGACTTTCTCCCGTTCTGGTTACTGCCAGTCATTTCCTTCACTGTTTTCTGTATAGAGAATATTTAGTGTCATGAGATACTAGTTTTCAGTTGTTGGTCTTATTTCTTGTGCTAACAGTTTTATGCAAGCTGAGAGATAAGGATCTACTTTTATTTTTCTGCATGTAGCTATCCAGTGTTCCCAGCACCATTTGTTGATAATACTCTTTCGGTGCATCTTTCTTAGCATCTTAATAAAAAATCACTTAACTATAGTTGTGTGGACTTACTTCTAGGCCCTCAATTCTATTCCCTTGATTCATGTATCTGTGTGCCAGTACCACACTGCTTTTATTTCTGTGGTTCTGCAGTATAATTTGAAATCAGGGGCTGGAGAGCTGGCTTAGAAGTTAAGAAAACTGATTGTTCTTGCAGAAGACGCAAGTTCAAATCCCAGCACCCACATGGCAGCTAACAACTCTCCATAGCTCCAGTTCCAGGAGATCTGACAGTCTCTTCTGTTCTCCGTGGGCATTGCATGACACGGGTGCACTTACCTACATGCAGGCAATACACGCACACACATAAAATAAAATAATAAATAGAATATTAAAAAGAAATCAGTATGGTGAACTTTTGCTCAGGATTGTTTTGGCTTTCCTTGGTCTTCTGTGCCTCCATATAAATTTTTGGATTGCTGCTTTCTTTGTGTTAAGAATGGCCTGAGAATTCTGATTGGGATTGCATAACATCTGTAGATTGCTATTGGCAGAATTGTCATTTTCAACACATTGATTCTTCCAGCTCATGAGCATGAGCAAGGGATGCCTTTCCGTCTTCCAGTGTTTCCCTCAATCTTTCTTCAGTGGCTTTTAGTCCACTTATTATATGAATTGAATTCATTGTTTTATGTATATTGAACCATCCACGTATTGCTGGAATAAAGCCAACTTGTTAATGATGATCTTTTCGATGTGATACTGAATTTACATTGCATTTTCTTGAGAACTGTTGTATTTAGGTTCTTCAGGGAAATCACTAATTTTCTTGGTTGTGTGTTTATCTGCTCTTGGTATCAGTGTAATACTAGCTTTGTAAAAAGTGTTTGGAACCGTTCCTCTTGTATTTTACATTATAATTTGGTAGTATTGGTATTGGTTCTAAAACGATCTGGTAGAGTTCTCGAGTGAGCCCATCTAGTCCTACAATTTTTTTAGTTGGGAGTATTTTTATTACTGCTTCTATCTCATTAGTGGTTATAGATATGTTTCAAACTTATTTCATCTTGATTTAATTTGGTATATCAAAGGCATCAAGAAATTCCTTGTGGGCCCAATTTTTATGCAAGCTGATTAGTTGAAGAAATGAACATATGGGAAAGCATACTCATTAGCTTTCCTTGCATTTCTGAAGCAGAGGGTTTGTATAATATAAAAGGAGTTTTAGGGATCTTATAAAGGAGAAGCAAAGCTTCCAAGAATAATATATTGTAGTATTTGATGCATTGAATTAATTTGATTTTGTAATTCATAGAAATATTTGCAGAATTTGTAACTCTTTGATACTCCCTACTTAAAACTTAATGAACTTTCATTCCTTTTTTTCAGAAGGCACATACCCAATGGAGCAATAGCATTGGCAGATGATGACGCTAACCATGGTTCTCCCTGACCTATGTATAAAGAGTAGTTCTCAAAGCTGGTTGCCAAGCAAATTATTTCAGTGTCATTTGGGAACTTGTTCCATATAATTGGCATCGTTCATGAAAGCCTTACTCACATTCAGAAATGCTGGAGGATAGCCTAGTGATCTAGGTTTTAACAAGTCCTCTAGTTTTTTTCTGAAGTACATCAAAGTTGTTTGTACTCTGATTTTGCTGGAGAGGAAGGTAGGGAGAAGGCACATACCCAATGGAGCAATAGCATTGGCAGATGATGACGCTAACCGTGGTTCTCCCTGACCTGTGTATAAAGAGTAGTTCTCAAAGCTGGTTGCCAAGAAAATTATTTCAGTGTCATTTGGGAACTTGTTCCATATAATTGGCATCGTTCATGAAAGCCTTACTCACATTCAGAAATGCTGGAGGGTAGCCTAGTGATCTAGGTTTTAACAAGTCCTCTAGTTTTTTTCTGAAGTATATCAAAGTTGTTTCTACTCTGATTTTGCTGGAGAGGAAGGTAGGATGACTCCCCATTGGCAGTATGCTGGGGACAAGGGCTTTACTTGAATGCTGGTAAACATGCTCGACTATACAAGATGCCTGCGGTCAAGGATGTCTCTGTCAAAAGTTGCATAGGTGTAGGTGTTGAGGCAGATGAAGGAGCTCTGTGCTTGATTAGTAAAAGCATTCTAACTGCAGATCATATGTTCTGTTATGCTTAGCTAGTTTCCTTTTTAGCAAACGAGTTCTGTATTTTAAAATAGCGTACCAAGAAATCTATGACTCCCCATTGGCAGTATGCTGGGGACAAGGGCTTTACTTGAATGCTGGTGAACATGCTCGAGTATGCAAGATGCCTGCGGTCAAGGATGTCTGTGTCAAAAGTTGCATAGGCGTAGGTGTTGAGGCAGATGAAGGAGCTCTGTGCTTGATTAGAAAAAGCATTCTAACTACAGATCATATGTTCTGTTATGCTTAGCTAGTTTCCTTTTTAGCAAACAAGTTCTGTATTTTAAAATAGCGTACCAAGAAATTGTAAAACTTTCACAAGACTGTCTGCACTAAGTAGTAGTCTTTGTTCTACTTAAGTAAGCTAAGGCATTAAATACACAGTGGAACAGGAACTCACTCGGGGTCTCTGTTCCCTCAGCAGAGAGCCTCCTGGTCCTGCACTCTTGAGATTCTGATTAAGTGTTGTGGTTCTTTGCTGTGCTGTTCCTCTTCAAGGATTGTCTGAACCACTGCCATGTTGGACACAGCAGTTGTACTTTTAAAAATTATTAAAATCTAGGCTGGGGAGCTGGTGTAGCCATTAGAGGTTCAGCCTCACAATGAAGAAAAAAAATTATTAAAATCTGGGTATGAGATTGAAATTAGTCGTAGCTTTTTGCATCTGTCTGGTACAAAATAATGAATACGGAGATGCAGACATGTTACTTTAAGGTGATATGTTGTTTACCCCAAATAAAGTCAGATTCCTCTTACTTTAGGGGATGTTTTTATACACACAATAAATCCAACTTGGTTATGAACATATTATTCCATTTTTCCACTCTACAAATGAATTTCTAGCTGCTTTAAATCCTTCTGGAACATGATGAAATATAAACAGACACGTAATAAATAGCACTTCCTTTAATTCTACTCTTGTGCTTAATTGAGTTCTACCACTTTGAGTTTTTACCGTGGTGTGTGAGCTCATGATTGCCTAAGGATGAGCATCCCAGACACATGATGAGGGAACAGAGTGATCCCTGCTGTTAGCTTCAACAGCTGAACTGCTAAGATGTGCTCATGAATGATTAATCACTTTAGGAGCACCACAAATACCAGACACTCAGCCAATGGAAACAGGGCCTATTTTGTCTTAACATTAGTTTTGTAGAAAGAGTTCCAAAGCCCTTGAAAAGATTTGTCAAGTTTTAAAAGTCTCCTTTAGAAGGGTTTTTCAGGAATACTGGTAGTTTATTTTGCCCCAATATTCAAGGACAACACTAAACCTGCCCTGGGGTTCCTGTGCTTGGCACTTTCCTTCCAAATGGGCTCCAGAGACAAGCCACTCTCCTGAAATGACTGAACTCTAACCGGGTCCCTTTTGTGCCTGGGTCCATAACCAAGAAGAGTTTGCCACAAGGCATTTTAGCTTTCTACTTGACAAAAATCTAGACATTAGTGCAAGAGGCTCAGCTAAGAAAGTGCAGACATTCTAGTAAAAAAAAAAAGGAGGGGGGGATAGAATAGAGCTGAAATTAACTTCATAGACCTGAGAGGATGCCTCCAAATCCAGATGAATATACTGATATAATTCCCAAGTGAAAACCTAAAAATGTCCCAATTTCTAAGGCTATTGTGATCTTGACTAATGTGTTGTTTTTATTTTACATAGAATGTTTTCCATAAGCATACCATAAGCCAGCCATGTGACTTTGCACTGTCACATCATTAAGTCAGTTGGTAGTACCAACAATTATTGAGCCTTTGGCCAGTAATTACTAGACACCCCATTAATTTCCTTATATGTCTTCTTTACTCAATCCTAATATTGCTATAAGATAAATGTATTATTATTGCTCAAGAAGGTGAGGATGAGGGCACAGAGCATTGAAATATTGTGTTCAAAGTCATGGAGCTTCAAAGAAAGAATCAGAGCCAATATTGAAATGTGCATTAAGCAACTGAGACAAGATGTCTTTGTTGTTAGCACTGAATGCTTGTAGCTCCACAGAATTAAAACAGTTTAAAGAATAAAGTTATCCTGACAACCAAACTCCACTTTGTACTTTTAAAAAATGTTCTTTTTAGTCATTTGCAATATATATGATAAAGTGGTAGGAAATTTATACTACTAAATAAAATTGAGTGATTAAAAGAGTCCCTTTGTGGTGATGATATGCCAACATTATAATTACTAAAGAAAAAATCCTAACTCTTAAATTTAGTTTTTAAGAGTGATCCCTAACTCAGAGAACACTCATTCCCACCAAGTATCTCTTAGAGTGGTCTTTCCTGAAACTGTGCTGATTGAATTCTCTACTGGGACTCTATCACTGGAACTATGTTGAGCCCAGCCCCACCCATGATTTTATTCAAAATGATTTCTCCAGCTTCAATTATGGAAGTACAAGCTTGGCCCCACCATAATCTATTTTTAAAAGGTGGAAATTATTTGGAGATATGGAAGGAAAATAATTTTAAGATCTTGTCTAGAAATTGGATAGATTTGGATCAGCCCCGTTGAATAAGTGTAATTCTTTGTGGATTTGGGGTGAAAATTCTTTTCATTTTTGTGTATTTAGGGTAAAAATAACCATTCTAAAATTCTTAAAGAGGAGGTTGTCTAGTCATTCTGAAATGGATAAAGGACTTTTTAAAATAAATAAGTAAATGTAATTGTATATGAGAAAGTTGTGTTTTTTAAAATTCAGCTTGTAGCTCTCATCACTGTCATAGAAGAGTTAGGTGTTCAGTGTGACAGGGCACATTTAAATCAGCATCTCCCCTAAGAGAAGCAAAAAAGTGAGAAAAAGCCAAATTGGGAATTCAGGACAGTTGCAATCAGTCAGAATCCTAAAAGCTGTTGAGAATTTAATGTTATCTTTTTGGGAACAGACACTTGAATTTATGAGGCTTAATAAAAACATTAGTGATAATATATCCAAAATAGTTAATAAACATACCCAAATTTCATCAAGTCCTAGCTGTAAATAAAGTTTTTTTTAGGATGATTGTAAGTTTTTTAAAAAAAAAATTAGATTTCTATAGTTAGAATTTAATTTTATCTTTTTGGGAACAGACACTTGAATTTATGAGGCTTAATAAAAAGATTAGTGATAATATATCCAAAATAGTTAATAAACATACCCAAATTTCATCAAGTCCTAGCTGTAAATAAAGTTTTTTTTAGGATGATTGTA
>NW_008340862.1:20070-20701 GCF_000622305.1 Nannospalax galili | reverse complement strand
AATTTCACTGTATCTCACCCCTCTTTACTAGTAACCCTAAAAAAGATGGAGTCTATTTGGAATAGCTGTGTTCACCAGTGTGGCTCCTAATACACTATAATCTTTACTTAATTTTTGCCTGGTTAAACTGATCCTGTCAGTCCAGGACCCACCATTCCTGAATCTTCTGGAGTAAGCATTGACCTTACATGTATTATGGAAGTCAACCAACTTGTAATGATTGTAAGTTAAGGACAGTCTTGACTTCCTTGTGGGCTAAATAATTAAAACCCCCTTAGACATTCCATTTGACCTTTTATAAATTGATTTTTTGTGATTTTTATACAATATAATTTACCGGTATTAGATCCCCTCCACTACCCACTATCTAAACTGCCTCTTCTTGCCCCAACTCATTTTAATGTGTGTGTGTGTGTGTGTTTAATTTTTAAGGCCTATAGAGACTAATTTGTTTCTCTAAATGCCATTCAGTGTGGGTTCGTCCACTGGAGCCTGGACTCCAGGAGTCCCTTGCTTGAAAGTGACTGTGCTGCCCCTCCCAGCTGCCATCTGTTGCTGCAATTTGCTTAGGTGCAGTTGGAGCTTCTTACCTCCTTCCTCATATCTAAGCTGGTTTGTTTGTTTGTTTCTG
>NW_008340862.1:15729-19781 GCF_000622305.1 Nannospalax galili | reverse complement strand
TTATAGCCCCTTCCAGCACTATAAAAGCTAGCCAGTAAAGATGAAACTCTGAAGTGAGCACCAGCTTGATTTCTCCTTTTTTTTTTTTTTCTTTTGGTCTTTTTGAGACAGGGTCTCCCTGTAGCCCTAGCTGGCCTGGATTCGCTATGGAGACCCGACTGGCCTCGAACTCACAGAGATCCGCCTGCCTCTGCCTCCCGAGTGCTGGGATTAAAGGCGTGTGCCACCACGCCTGGCTCCTTATTTGTTTTATAGCTCATGTATGTAGTGTCTTCAGCAATTGTGATCCCTTTTTAAAAATAATTCATAGGTAAACCTGATAGTGGACTGGGTGAATTTCCCTTCTAAGGAGGGAACATTATGACTTAAACAAGAGAATGAAAGTGTTCCAAATCTTAGAGAGAAATAGGCATATTGAGGCAGAGCAGAAAGAGCCATCAGTTTTCATCCTATCAGTGCCGAACCAGGTATGTGGCTTCTAGTTAGTTTCTTCCATTGCCTTTTGCCTCAGCAGAGGGAGTGCCTTAGGAAGCTCCTTGTTAGGCAGGAGAATTACATGGAGGAGGTTTCATAAGGATCTCTAAGGCATAATTCTTTTGAAAGTACACTTCCCCCCCGCCAATAAGGTTAGTTTAATTTGTTCCAAAGAGTTAAATGTGTCACTTGAACTGTCTCTAAGAAGTAGCTTAATTGGAAGTCAGTTTTTTTCCCCAATACTCTGAATTAAGGTCCCATGGCTGTAATACCAGAGAAAGTGTTCTTGAATAACACTTAAAGGTTCACATATATGTTTTAATGACATTTTAGTTACAATTCCTTTAAGTAACTTCATTAATTGCTAAGTATGCCTACAAGATTCAGGAGAGAAAGAGATCCTCATGACAAAAGTAGAAAGAAGGAAAGTAGAAGTTTGAGCACAGTTTCTTGCAGTTCTGGCCTGGTGAAGAAGAAGAGAAAAGCAGAAAGTAAATAAAGAGCTCTTAATGCAATCTGTCAAGAAAGCCTTGGGGCTGGAGAGATGGCTGAGTGGTTAAGAGCACCGACTGCTCTTGCAGAGGACCCAGGCTCAGTTCCCAGAACCCAAAGGACAGTCAACAACCTTTCATAACTCCAGTTCCAGGTGAATTTGGTGCCCTTTTCTGACATCTTCAGGCATTTTGTATGACATGGGTGTATTTACATACATGCAGCCATACACTCATACACATAAAATAAAAAATAATATTTTAAATAAAAGAGTCTTGTGCTGTTGTCATATCACTTACCCTGTGGTATGATTGTGAGCATCCAAAAAATTCCCTTTTTCCTTAGGGCTTTTCCAGGTGCCTATTCATGAGCTCTCTGGGATGAGCCATCAAGGAAAACCTTGTTCTCTTTGTCACACAATTATATGTGTGACTGAGATAGTCTAAATTTTCCTTTTTCCTTAGGACTTTCCATCTTCTGATCTGAGTTCAGAGTATAAAGTCTCATCCTCACATAAGGCACAACAGTGTGGCAGTACTATGCCAACATCATAATTACCTGAACCAAAACCTTAACTCTTAAATTTAGTTTTTAAGAGTATGCCCCATCTCAGAGGACGCTTAGTCCCCTAAATATCTCTTGGAACTATCTGTCTCCTGGAACTGAGCTAATGGAACTCTGTTAGAGCTATATTTTCTGGAACTGTTTCTTTGAGCCCTGCCCCACCTATGATTTTCTTTGAAAGGGTTTCTCAATCTTCAACTGAAGAAGTACAAGCTTGGTTCCACCCAAATCTTAAACAGACTACCTGACCTTTTCATCCCTAGTTCTAGAATATTTCATTCACTGAAGGCCACCTGTCCTTCCCAATCATCTGTGCAATGTAGATGAGTGTACTTGCTTTCAACACTTTGATATGTTAGTTCTCAAGCATACCCACATTCAATCATTATTTTGGGGGGCATAGTACTAAATTGAGTTTGCCAGGAAACAATATCAGGTATCTAGGTCACAAGACACGAGAGGACATGATTTTGCTGGGATTAATTAAAAATCATTAGTCCAGAATATGTTCATTTATAAACGTCATTCCCACATCCTATATGTTTGGAAGAATAAAAACAAGTCTAGTTAAGATTCCAGTAATTTCCATTTGATATCATTTATTTAAATGGCATAGATATAAATGTTATTCTAGTTAAGCTTTAAAGGATGCAAAAATTAAGATCAGCTATTCATACATGGATTAAAATTAATTCCTCAGTCTTAAACATGGAAACAAATAATACATTTGAGCATAATTTATGCTGGCCCCAAATCATACTTTTTTAGTATAAACACAATATCTGTATTCATGATTAGAGTTCATAGTAATACTGAGGGCAAGGCACAGAGGAACACCCCATAGTGATAGTTGAATTAAGAGTCCTTGATTAATATTCTCTCTACCCCTTGTTCCACTATGTTCCATTGTAGATGTGTGACTTAAGGTTGGGCATCTCACAGACATTCTCTGTATGTGGCCAGTTGTGGAGTCCTGTTATTGTCTGTTTGTTGCAAAAGAAGCTTTGATGAGTGGTGACTGGCATACTTTGTAAATATTAGCAATTAGCAATAAATTACAGTCTGTTTGTTGCAAAAGAAGCTTTGATGAGTGGTGACTGGCATACTTTGTCTGTAAATATTAGCAATTAGCAATGAATTATATTTGTCTAGGGAAGTAATAGACTTAAGGTTTTCTTTAAGATCTATTACCTCTCCAGCCATGTGTATTTGGCTATGTTTAGAGTGCCACACATGAGATCCTGCCCATTGAGAATGCTTTAAGTCCTATTAAATAGTAGTTAATTGCTCCCAAGATAAAAGTGCCTATACTGCACCAAAATAATTTGCTGTGCCAATCATTATGGTTATTAGGCTTTAAAGCTGGGGTTGGACCATTGGTTGATTTTCTCCTTTATCAGCTTGCGTAGTGTCCTCCAAAACTATGAAAGCTAGTCTTCAGGTCAGTTCCCAAGAGAGAGGGGGAGTAGCAGACAGGCATCACCAAGAGTGAAATCTGTAAAATGGAGTTATTTAACTGGGAGGGGAAAAGGGAGGGTTGTACAAGGAACCATGAGAGTAAAGGGGAAGAAGGACCTCAAGAGAGGGGCAATCATAAGAGATAGGTATTATTAAAGGGAAAATGGGAAACTAGGGGTACTTTAACTGGGGAGGGAGGAGGGAGGTAGACAGAAAAAGAGAGAGGAGAGATAAATAATGCTTAACTGTTGTGAAAAACCAGAGGGAAATATATTAGCTCAAAAGCCTACTGAAAAATACACATACAGTATCTGAACATGAGCGCATATATATAGCTGAAGGCTATATAACAAGAAACAATGCCAGACAGGCAAAACCTTCCTTTGAGTTGTTGGTCAGGGCAGCCCAAGAGACTCCCCAAATTTCACAGGCTATTGCCACAGCCCTTGATTACCTCCCAGAATTTGAAGTTAGTTCCCTACTGCTGGAAACTGGACATAATCTGGACACAGGACTTGGAGCAATGAAGCTGGAGATGTCTGATATTTTTAAACCATCTCATGAAGAAAATGTCTTTATGGCTACATTAAAATGAAGAAGATATTAAAAATTATTTTGAAACATATCAGTGATACATTTCCAAAAGGAGCTTCACTTAGGCAGCTCTTATTTACACATTTTCCTGAGATCTGAGGAAATACATGTGAGAATTTTTACTTGCCTTCTGCTTGTCAATTGGAGCTACATATAGTTCCTTTTGAGAATAGGCCTATATTTGCCATACTGAAAAAACAGTGCAGTCCAAACAAGAGCACACTGTAAAAGGTACAAAAAGGAAGAGGGAGGGATGTGCAAGACCAGACAAGGGCATCACAAAGTCATCTTACAACTTGACAAGTAACACCATATTTTCTCATTATAATAGCATCTAATTTCCACTTTTAACCTGTGAAGAATAGAGCATCTATTTCTATTAGGAAAATGTGTCTCTTTTCAAGGTATGCATAAATGATTAATCTACCATTGTGAATTTAATCACCCATGATTAGAATTGATTATGTGAT
>NW_008340862.1:5942-15665 GCF_000622305.1 Nannospalax galili | reverse complement strand
TTGATTATGTGATTCTGTTGTTCATATTTGATGGTGGGGGGTGTGCATTTGTAGGTATGTGCTTCTCTGTGTTCACTTGTGTATGTACACATGCACATGTGTGTTAAATATCAGCCAGCTTTGGGAATTTTGCCTCTTGTCTTTATGGAAAACTTTCAGTAGAAGAAAGTAGTACTTGAAGTTAAAAATAAGAATATTGCTCATCTCTATCATATAAATAATCCACATCATCATTAATAGTTTAAAAAGCATAATATCACAATAGGAGTGTTTTTGAGCATGTAGAAAGTGATTTGGGAGCTCTGAAGTGAAAATGCCACTAAGGAAAGGGGCAAGTGCTTACACAATATTTGTTACAATCCAGGCTGCAGTTCCAAGCACTCTACCAGTGCCACCTCATTCAATCTCCATGACAGCTCTAGTCAATCTCATGAAGTCTGTTAGTCACACTTACAGATGAGGAAACAGGTAAAAGTTAAGTGTGTTGTCCATAGTTACGAAGCAAGGGATGACTACGGTTTATTTATTATGAGTTCATTCTATTCCATGAATTCTACATTCATTCTAAATGGGCTCGTAGTCTGTAGGAAACCAGGATGCCAATCCCTAGGGTGAAATGAGCATAAAACTTTTAAGTCCAGGCTGCATTCACTGCTAAAGGGAGGGGTGCTGAAAAACAGTGACTCTGATAATCCCTGTCCTGCAGAACACTGTGAGACTGGCAGGAGCCAGCAGCCTGGTCATAAGTGCAGGCTCCTTGCTCTGTAGGAAAGCATCTTGGTCAACAATCCTTAGCTCATCTCCTTGTCCTGAAAAAATAACTCAGCTATCCTTGGCTAAGAGATTAGGCTAGGGTAAAGGTTTACTCCTGAGCTGAAATCTAAAAGTTTACTGTGCTTTTAACTCTAAAAAAGAAAACGTTGTGGCAAATAAATTATCAGATGGGCATTGATAACTTTGAGTAAAAGCTTAAGCATCCTTCTGGCACCAACTAACAAACTAAATGTCCTGTTTCTTTGTATCCTAAATCTTTGTATGTGATTTCCATATCTCACATGACTGCTAGTTCCTTGGGATGTATAAAAAACCATCTGAACTTTGAAATAAATGGCTTGTTGAAAAGACACAAGTGCCGGGGTCCAAGACTCTGTTGCCAATCAAGTCTCTCTGCCCCGAAGCCAGTAGGTCCCCAGCTGAGCAAAGCAAACCCAAGTCCAAACAACTGGTGCCTGTACAGGGACCCTCTCGGATCTCTGCTTCGCAGTGGATGGAACAAGTCTCCCCACTTTGGCTGATTGTTGAAATAAATGGCTTGTTGAAAAGACACAAGTGCCGGGGTCCAAGACTCTGTTGCCAATCAAGTCTCTCTGCCCCGAAGCCAGTAGGTCCCCAGCTGAGCAAAGCAAACCCAAGTCCAAACAACTGGTGCCTGTACAGGGACCCTCTCGGATCTCTGCTTCGCAGTGGATGGAACAAGTCTCCCCACTTTGGCTGATTGGATCCCCTTGTCATGCTGGTTTGTACGTAGGTAAGGGGCAATTGTAAATATGGGTAATTCTCTTTCTCTAGACCAGTCTCACTTTCAATCTATTCTTAAATGCATGCTAAAGTCTACAGGAATTAAATGTACAGAAACTCAGATTAAGGCCTTTTTAGATATTACTATAGAATGTAATCCTTCATTTCCTGCTATGGGAACTATTGACTTGAAATCTTGGAAAAGAGTAGGAGACAATGTATACAGAATTATCAAAAGCAGGGAAAGACTGTTCCTGTCTTCTATTTCCCTCTCTGGTCTGCTCTTTGCCAGTGTCTCCAAATAGAAGAGGAACCCCTTCCCTCTGCAGCCCAGCCACCTCCACCTCTGCTCCCTCCCCCTGCCAGTCCTCCCTCCACAACAGCCCAACAGCAGGAACCTTCTCAGGCTGCTACTCAGCTGCCAGCACCTCCTCTGGGTGCTTGCTGTGAAGCTGCCTGCACTCCCTCCTGCTGTGGCACAACCTCTGGGAATGCAACCACTTGCCTCTAATTCTATTAGAGAGGGGGAGTTGGTCCCCACTTTATGTAAAGCAGCAATTGCTCCAGTAAAAAATCAAGATTTGTCTTCCTGGGTAACAGTGCTACTCAGCTACCAGCACTTCCTCTGGGTGCTGTGAAGCTGCCAGCACTCCTTCCTGCTGTGGCACAGCCTCTGGGAATGCAACCACCTGCCTCTAATTCTATTGGAAAGGGGGAGTCGCCCCCAAATTTGGGATCTCTCCCAACCTCTCCTTCTCCTCCCTTGGCATCCCCCATGGCATATGCTTCTTACACCTCGCCCTCTGCTTCTGACCCTGAATCTCTCCTTCCCATATTTCAAAATCCGCGTGCAGGAGACACTTTCTCTAGAGAACCTTCAGCTCCCTTGCCACATCCTTCCCCTCAGTTCTTTCCAGTTCACATTCCAGCTGGCCATGCAGCAGCTGACAACCCTGAGCTTAGAACGCATAGTCCATTTGGCTTTGAAACACTGAAAGCAATGTGAAAGACAGTGATGGAAAATGGTATGCATGGTCCTTTTACCATGGCTGTCTTTGATCAGCTTAGCCATAAATTAGTCACTGCTTGGGACTTTAAACCTTTCCCAGGCTGCTCTGTCCCTGGGACAATGGCTCCTTTTTAAGTCTAAATACTATGATGAGTGCACTGAGCAGGCAGCAAGAAATGCTGAAGCTAATGATGTGACAGCTGACATGTTTAAGGGTGAAGGTCAACATGCTGATGCTGAGGCATAAAAGGTTGTACCAGCTCAGTATTTTGATCAGGTGTGCTTCTGTGCCTTGAGAGCCTGGAGATCCATACCAGCATGAGCTAGCTTAGCTGATCTTAAACAAAAGCCACAGGAGCAATGGGCTGATTTCTTAGCTAGGGTCCAGTGAGCAGTAGAGGCTAAGGTTCCTCATGTAGAAGCCAAGCCACCCAGATTTTAATAAAACAACTTGCTTGTGATGGCTCAACTCAAGAATGTAAAGCAGTAATTGCTCCAGTAAAAAGTCAAGATTTGTCTTCTTGGGTGATGGCTACTCAGGACATAGGCATGGTTTCAGCACAGGTTAACATGATAGGAACCACATTAGCAGCTTTCACTGCCCAAATGAAAGATCCATGTTTTAAATGTGGAGAGATGGGTCACTTTGCAAGACAATATCCTCTCATAGATTGCAAGCTTATACCTGATTCCCCACCATCAGGCTCGAGACCCAAGCCAAACAAAAAAATAGCCTAAATATCAAAAAGATGTTCATTGGGCTAGAAATTGCCATTCTAACTTCAACAAAAATAGCAAAACTTTAAACTAAATATGGGGAAGCCCTCAGCCCTGAAGCCAAGAAGCTCAACAGCCTTAGTGGAAGTAACTGAAATTGCCATTCTAACTTCAACAAAAATAGCAAAACTTTAAACTAAATATGGGGCAGCCCTCAGCCCTGAAGCCAAGAAGCTCAACAACCTTAGTGGAAGTAACCACCCCCCTTCCCTGGGGAATTGTGGACTCACCCTGTAACATCTGACCTTAAGCCTACAATGACCCTTATAGTACAGGGAATTGCTATAAAGGGTTTGTTAGAGGGGTTGATCAATCAATTATTAGACATGAGGACTGACCATCACACTGGCCCTAAGCCTACAATGACCCTTATAGTACAGGGAATTGCTATAAAGGGTTTGTTAGATAGAGGGATTGATCAATCAGTTATTAGACATGAGGACTGACCATCACACTGGCCCAAAAAAAGGAACCCTCCCCCTCTTGGGGGTAGGAGGAACTATTTCCTCCATTATTTCCATCCTCTACCATGGCCTATTTCTAGTAATAAATCGCCTCATTTATAGGGTCTCATACAAGAGCAATTAGATAAAGAGCATTTAGAACCCTCTAACAGTCCCTTGAACACACCTATATTTATGATCCAAAAAAACTCATGGAAAATGGAGATTTTTACAAGGCTTAAAAAAAGTTAATTCCACTATGAAAAAGATGGGATTGTTGCAGCCTGACCTTCCCTCTCTTGCAGTTATGCCTGCAGGACATGCTATTATAATAATTGATATAAAAGATTGGTTCTTTTCTATTCCTTTACATCCTGAGGGTAGGGAGCATTTTGCTTACACTACCCTTGTCAACAATCACTCTGTTCCCACACAGAGGTATCAATCGAAAGTCCTACCACCAGAAATGAAAAATAGTCCTCCTATATGCCAATTTTATCTGCATAAAATAATTTGTCCAATACTTAAGGAATTCCCTACTGTTCTTGTTCATTATATGGATGATATTCTCCTTAGTCATCCTTCTATTCAACTTTTAGAAGTTATGCTTACTAACTTAATGACTATTTTAACAAAATACGGACTTTATATTTCCCCAGAAAAAAATTCAAAAAACATGCACCTGATACTTATTTTGAATATGTTATCTTAGATATTCAATTGTACTCTAACACCCCCAAAATAGAGTTGCCAGATCCTTGAACTTTAAATCAATTACAACAATTTATGGGACATTTAAGCTAGTGTAGGCCTTCTCTTCATCTTAATACCATGCAATTAAGTCCTCTCTTCCATCTATTAGAAGGGGACTCAGATCCTAACTCTTAGACATTTAAATACAGATGCTAAACAAACTTTAACACTGGTAAATAAAGCCCTTCATCAGATAAGAGTAAATAGAGCTAATCCTCAAAAGGATATTCAGATTCTTCTAATTCCAAATGTAGAACAACCATTAGCTATTATATTTCAAGAGCCTAATTGTACATTAGAATTTATTCACCCCCATCATCTTAATAGAAAAATTACACCTTATTACTCTATGATAATTCTTTTAATTCAGAAATCCCATTTACGGACTCTTCATGTTTTTGGAAAAGACAATGATAAAATAATTTTACCCCTTACATGGGAAGAAATTGATTACGTACCTTCAATTTCCCCTTTGTGGAGCTTGCCTTTGCAAACTATGCTGGAGATATTGGTATTCATTATCCCTCCTGGAAAGTTTTAAAATTATTTCAAATTAAAAAGTTTATCTTTCCCACTATTACTTTGCATTCTCCTCTCCCAGGGGCAGACATCCTGTTCACAGATGGGACTAACAAAGGAATAGCCACCACTATTTTATACCAACTTCAAACAAAACAAAACGTTTCTCATACTTTGGAAATGCCTCTTGTTGCTTCTGCCCAGTGTTCAGAACTTTATGCTATCCTCCAGAGCTTCATGCTTTTTCCTCAACCTTTAAATATTTATACAGATTTGGAATATGCTGCCCAGGCACTCTTAAAACTAGAAGCAGCATTTTTACAACATAAACCAGGAGAACCTATTGGGATGTTATTCTTATCTCTGAGGACTAAAATTCACCAAAGATAACACTCATTTTTTGTGACTCATATATTCTCCCATACTGGACTGCCTGGTCCATTAGGTTCCTTCAGTCAACAAACAGATAACCTAACCAAACAAGTAAATGTTGTGACTCCTTTATGCAGTCACCAACTCCTTCATCAGCCAGCCAAAATGTTAAAACCTTTATATCCCCGCCTTACTAAGGATCAAGCTAAAATTAGAGTTAAGCAATGTCCTCAATGTGCTCCACTTCTTCCTTTAGGTCCCATCTGTGGAGTCAATACTCGTGGCCTATGGCTTAATATGATCTGGCAAACAGATATAACTCATATAACTGAATTTGGAAAACTTAAATATGGTCACTGTACAGTAGATACTTATTCCTTGCCTTTAAATGCCACAGCCCATACAGGAGAGACAACAATGGATGTAATTAAACATCTTATTCAAACATTTATACTAGTAAAATTTTTCAGCAATTCTGCCAAACTTGGGGTATTTCACATACCACTGGCATTCCTTACAACCCCATAGGACAAGCAATAATAGAGAGACAACACAAACAACTCAAAGATCAAATAATTAAAATAAAACCAGGGGAATCACCTGTACCTGGGATGAAAGTACAGAATCCTCATTTCTTATTACACAGGTCTCTACTAACTTTAAATATTTTTGCTGTAAATGATCAAGGAATTTCTCCAATGGCCAAGCACTGGCAGGGACTGACTGTCCCACAGCCCTTGCCACAGGTGCTTTGGAGGGACCCTGAGTCAAGATTCCAGAGCCAAACTCCAGCTCCTCTACTAACAATGGGATGAGGATATGCTTGTGTATTTCCAGGAAATGAATCCTCCCCCCAATGGGTGCCACTCAGATACGTCAGACCACTCAATTTAACCCCCCACAGCAGAGATGGCTGCACTGACCCTGGGAAAGTGGAAAAGGAGAGCCCAGCTCTTGGGGAACCCTGCTGTTAAGGTCAACTCCTTTCTCAGCAGGGGCTTCCTGCTCTCTGCCTGACCTTATCTGGAAAGTGCCTCCAAGCATGGATACCTGGCCTTATTTGGAACATGACCTTTGGCATAGTTAGCTGCAATAAATTGCCCCCAGGTTTTTTTTAATATGATAATTAGGCATTGCCCTATAGCCAGATGATAGGATCCCTCTATCACATGTAAATAAAGCATACTATGAGCACCTATCATGTAAAACTTTGGTTGCTGCCTCTACCTTATATTTTTCCCTGACCCCCACTGAATAAATGAGCTGTATCACTGATGCAGTCTCCTGGAAGGTCTTTTCCGTCATTGCTCACTGGCTGTCCTGACCCCGTTTGTCACTTCTGCTCCCTTTGTTCTCATGGGTGGGTGGCCAATGGCCCATGAGGGGAGGAAGAGACCCATAGCTGGCACCCAACATGGGGCTCCTGGAATATGCGGAGTTTGTGAGTATACCCTCTCTCCAAGAGGGTAGCAGCAGCTTTGCCTTGGCCATCTCACTCTTGAGGATTGGCAGCCCTTCCTTCCTTTCCCTCTTTTACTTTTGGTCTGAGTCTTCAAGTGAGACCATTAAAGAAGAAGGAGCAATTGAGGCTTTCTGATCAGGGCTACTACCTGACATTAGCCGAAGGCTCTTAGTCCTCTGAATGGACTCCAACTGCCCACCCAGGTGTACACAAAGACCTCCTACCTATACATCTTTCTAATGCAAAACCCAGTCACGCAATGACCAGTTAAATGCTCTTAGAGTGGTCACCGGTTCTCTGAAACTTTCAGTCAGGCTTGCACTGTGGACTAGCAAAGAAATCCCTGAGGTCTCAGGTCTCAGGAATGTTCTCCTAGGAATCAGCATTTCACCCCCTTTCCTTTTCTATCTTGAACAACACCCTTAGAAACAAATAATCCTCAGAGTTCTATCATGCAGGAATTTTCACACACATTGAAGTCAACTCTTAAGATAGAAAATAAACTTCCTTCTCTGTTTTGTTATCTTGCCTCAGGGCATTCAGGCTCAAGCCAAATGAGTTTGGTGAGAATTAAATTGGCCTGCCCCTGTAAGAAAACAAACAAAAACAAAAACAAGGGATTTAAAGCAGTGGTGCATTTAAAGAATTTAAGACGGCTTGCCCCTTGGACAAATGGAAAAAAAGATTTTAAAAGCCATTTTTTTTCTGTAAACTTTTTCTTGGGGAAGGGGCTCATCCGAGATAACCACCCCATGTCCTCTACATCCCTGCAGGCTTCCCCTTGGGGGAAAGTGCCTTCATGCCACACGCACCCAGATGGCGGCTGGCTCAGACCAAGGCCACGGGGGCACGTGGCATGGGTCATGGCCTTTTCTCCCTCCTCTGGGGATGCATGCCACAGCAACGGCTGCAATAGCCCACAGGATGCTGCGGTGTCCATCAGCCAATGCACAATAGGAGACAAGTTGTGCTCAGGCTATGTGGTCCTGAGACGGCTGCTTCCTTAACAGGATCCTAGCACTTTAAATCTCAGTATACATGAAAGGTCATGGGCTGTGCCTGAGCTATTTGGTGCACAGATATATATTTATATCTAAAGGTACTTTCAAGTCTAACTCAACTGGGATGCTTTGTAAAAGCAAGAATGGTTGCTGTCTGCATTTAATCTGTGAGACATGTAAATCCCACAGGGCTTGTATCCTGATGGAGGATGGGCTTGTTTTATCATGGGACTGTGCTTGCTAATATGGCCATGTGGCCTGGTCGCCATCATGGCTGCTGACCTCACCAAGAGGGAGGCAAACATGTGGCCTGGTCTCCATCTTGATTGATGACATCATCAATATGGGTACAGTCAATGACAGTGACCTGTGAGACATTGCCACCATCTTAATCCAACCACATGGCATGATTCAAAATGGAAATACCCAAAAATTACTGGCCATTTTTGTGTTATATTCTTGATGGAATCATATAAAAGCAATACATTTTTATTTCAGACTAAGGAAGTAATGCCATATCTCCACAATGGGAGTCTAGATTTTTCCCTGTTTCTAAAGGGGATTACTTTAAATTTTAACTTCTTGTATGTCATATTTACTGGGTTTTAAGGATGACTTTTAATTTTTACATTGTTTAAAATGTTTACAGATTTTTTAAAAAAGAAATTATTTTTAGGTTTTAATATTGTTTATGTAACATCTTTACCTAATAGTTTTTTAAAAAAATTATTTGGATTTTAACATCTTTTATATGGTATTTGCTGATTTCTAAAAGTAACTATTTTAATTCTTACTGAGACAAGCTGCTACCAGCTCATAGTTACAACATTGGGAGGTTAAAAGGTATAGCCTATTTCCCTCTCTGCTCAGTTGCTGTGTGCTTGCTTTTGTCCCTGCCACATCATTCCCTGACCTCTGCTACAATGCCAGGGATAGATTAAAAGTATAGAGTATTATGATGTTGTCTCTTTGCATTTTCTTTTAGGTACTATTGTTTTCTATGTTTCTTATTCCCCAGGTCATGGGTACTTAATCCAAGATCATGTATAATAAATTATAAAATATTTTTTCCAATCCAGACTGACAGTCCTCTTCAAAGGAATTTACCATGTGAGTTAACAGTCTTGCCTTAGCTTAAAAGTAAAATATGGATAATCCAAAACTTTTAGGCTAAAGAAAAACAAATGCCATTTTGTATTAGTTATATTGGTAAATTGTCACCTGCTGTTTGAGCCCACTGAGATGCTGACTCTGGAAATGGGATTGGCCCTCCTACTTCAGACTTGTCCTTGTTTGTTTCTTCATTGCTGTGACAAAACACTCTGACCACTCCCAACTTGGGGAGAAAAGGGTTTATTCAGCTTACATCTCCCAGGTCACAGTTCATCAGGGAGCCCAAGGCAGGAGCTCAGGGCAGGAACCCAGAGGCAGGAGCTGGAGCACAGGCCATGAAGGAACACTGCTTACTGGCTTGCTCCCCTGGCCCCTGCTCAGCCTGCTTTCTTATGCAACATAGGCCCACCTGCCCAGGGGTGGCACTACCCACAGTGGACTGGATCCTCCCACATCACTCAACAATCAAGGAAATGCCCCACAGACATAGCCACAGGTCAGTTCAATAGAGGCAATTCCCCAATTAAGGAAATTCCCCAATTGAGGCTCCCTCAACCCAGGTGTGTCAAGTTGACACTAAAGCTATTCAGCACAAGACTCAAGCCTATGATCTCAAGATATGTTCTCCAAGACTTTTCCATGTTCAGACTGGTCCCCTGACCCTGTGACAAGAAAAGGTAAACAACAAAACAGCCTAAAAGTAAATTCACTGTACAATTAAAAACAGCTGAGGTTTAAACTAATTTCAACAGAGGG
>NW_008340862.1:4207-5809 GCF_000622305.1 Nannospalax galili | reverse complement strand
AGATTAAAAAAATAAAAAAGATCTTCTGCCTAAAATTCCTGTTAGTAACTAAAGCATCACAGTTTTCCTTAACTGATTATGCTAAAAGTTGTAAACATCAATTTGATAATGCTTAACTATGTACCAGTTGCTTCATTCTACATCATCAGTGTGTATGGCTTTGTCAAACACAGCCATTTTGAGATGAGATTCTCATATATATACATATGTGCATGTGTGTGTGTATGTATGTGTATGTGTGATGTATATGGATGTATATGTAAACTACTGCTGGCTTTTAAGAGTTTCTTTTATATACATCGGGTCAAAATTTCATCAAGGTAATCGGTCTTGGTTTGGAAACTGGTTTGTTGTGACATTGTGTCCAACCACAGTACTTATTGAATGACACTGTTATGAATGTGTAGATTTATGTCTAATACTAATGGAACATTATTAAATAATAATTTACGAGATATTAAATTGACTTGTAAGCAGGTTCTCTTGTAAACTAAAATTGTTAAATTACAACATGGTTCCTATTAAAAATATAAATTAACTTTTAAGGATTGATTGCTTCTGTCCCGAGATGTAATTTATCTCTACGTTTAGATATGTTTTATATAGAATAAACATTTTCCAAGTCCGTGTAAAACATCTCTAAACCTTTAAAGGAGATTTGGTTGTTTAAAACCTGCTTCAAGGCTTACAAGGGTATCTCAAGGTTTATACAATATAATAATATATTTAAGATAATTGTTCATCTATATATGTGAGGTAAAATATTAATTGCTTGGTAAATTTATTTATAGATTTGTTTATAATTTGTTATTAAAAGGGTTTATTAAAGTCTGAACAGGGTCATAACACAGTTTTCTTGTATTGATTATGCTGGAGGTTGTAAACATCAATTTGATGTTTAACTATGTACTAATTGCTTTTCTTCCATCTAAAGCAAGGTTTTGATAGACCACTCTCTAAACTACATAAGGTAAAAGATTTTTAACTGTCTTGTATTTCCTATAAGGTTTACCTAGAAACTTATAAAACACAGTGCGTACATGGATAATATTACCTTATTACATTATCTTATGTATATAATTTAGATTCCATGCTCTTTTAATAAGATTAAGATGATGCTACACACTACTTCTGAGTCAAACACCTACCATCTTCATGACTTCAGCTATGTCCACTTGCAAAAAATCATCACAATTTGATTTGTTGACTTGAGTATCATATTCTTTAATTAAAGGAGGAGGGGTAATCAGGGTGTTTGGACCCTCACCTGAGTATCCAGCTGCTCTTCCCAGCCAACTGGGAAGAGCCCTAATCACATGGTCTCTTAGGTTTGGGAAGGACCAAAGTATATTATCTGAGGAAGGCTAGGAAGAGAAGACTTGGTCCATGCTGGGTTAAGGCTTTCCAGTGTAAATACTCTCAGGTCACCCATACACCTCAGGAATCCCTCGGTCATCTCTGTAAGTAATCTTAGTAAATTCATCTGTTCCCCAGAAAAACTTTAATGTAATCAAACAATGGTTTGACACTAGAACCTTAGAAGGGGATAAACATTGCTTAGTATCCCCAGAAAAAATTCTCACATCAGATGGAAATTTTATT